>NW_025410351.1:0-7972 GCF_002201575.2 Neomonachus schauinslandi
TATATATATATAAGTTGTTCTCTCTTTAAAATTTTGAGATAGTTTCTTCTACCAAATCAAAATATACCCTAAATCTCTAGTGTATGGTTTTTTTCTACTCTCCTGCCTGATCACATTCTCTCCCTTTTTCTTTTTTCTTTTTTTTTAAATCCTCTTCTTTCTTTATTCAAACAACTTCTTATCAAGTCTTTTATAAAATTTTTTATAATTTTCATCTTTACAGTCATATTCCATCCCTTCATCATATCAACCCTTATTTTTGTACATATATAAGTTTTTCTTTCTTTAAAATTTTGGGAGGCACTTTCTAATAACAGACAAAAATACACCCAAAATCTAGTGTGTAGCACTGATCTATGTACCAGCCTGATCATATTTGATCATATTCTGGGTTTTTTTCTTTTGTTCTGTTTTAGTTTGTTTTTATCTTATCTTTTTCTCTTTATTTCTTTTTCTTTTGTCTCTCTTTCCCTTTCTTTTCCCCTGGCTTTAGGTCTTTTCTGATTTGTTTAGAGTATATTTTCTGGGGACGTTGTTACCCTGTTAGCATTTTGTTCTCTCATTAATCTATTACCCTCTGGACAAATTAAAAAGACAGAAAAAATCACCTCAACAAAAACAACAAGATGTAGTACCGACTGCCAAGGACCTACTCAATACCGACATTAGTACGATGTTGGATCTAGAGTTCAGAATCATCACTTTAAAGACTCTAGCTGGGCTTGAAAAAAGCATGGAAGTTATTAGAGAAACCCTTTCTGGAGAAGTACAAGAACTAAAATCTAACCAAGTCAAAATCAAAAAGGCTATTAATGACATGCAATCAAAAATGGGGGCGCTGGGGGCGGAGCAAGATGGCGGAGGAGTAGGAGACCTGGATTTCGTCTCCTCTCAGGAATTCAGCTGGATAGGGATCAAACCATTCTGAACACCTACAAACGAAACAGGAGATCGAAGAAAAGAAGAGCAACAACTCTCTCATCAGAAAAGCGACCACTTTCTGGAAGGTAGGACGTGCGGAGAAGTGAATCCGAGGCGATATTCAGGAGGATAGACAGCGGGGGAGGGGCCTCCGTCAGCCGTTTCTGGCAAGTCATAGAGCCACGGAGCACAAAATCAGAACTTTAAAAAGTCTGCCCCGCTGAGGGACGTCACTCTGGTGGCTAAGCGGGGGGTGGAACCCTCTGGGACAGTGTGGTCTCAGGACCCTTGGGGTCACAGAAAGACTGGGGGTGCCTGAGGGTGGCAGAGCTCCCAGGTAATGGAGCAAGGAAACCGGCTGCAGAGGCGGAGCCCAGGCGCGGGCTCTCAGCTCCGGGTTGCCATAAACCGTGATCCGCGGCACAGTCGGGCCACTGATCCTCCAGCAGGGACCCAACAAGTGGCAGATCCGGGGAGACTCACCTTCCTCCGCTGGGAGGAGCCACGCGGGAGTACACTGCAGGGATCTGCTGGGTTTGGAGACACCACCCGGGGTCAGGTGCCAGAGATAGAAATGCGCGGTCACAGGCCGGGTGAGCACGGAGTGCAGCCAGAGACCGGGGAGACGGGAGTGACTGATGGCTTTTCTCTGGGGGCTCACTGAGGAGCGGGGCCACGAGTTCTCGGCTTCTCCGGGGCGGAGATTGGGAGGCCACCATTTTCACTCTCCGCCTCCAAAGCTGTACAGAAAGCTCACAGGGAACAAAAGCCCCGGAGAGCAAACCCGAGCAGATTACTTAGCCGGGAGGGGGCAAGGGCGGGGCAATTCCGCCTCTGGCAGAGACATTTGGAAACCACGGCAACAGGCCCCTCCCCAGAAGATCAGCGAGAACAGCCAGCCAAGACCAAGTTTACCGATCAATGAGAATGGCAGAACTCCAGCGCTAGGGGACTACTGCACATAGAATTCATGGCTTTTTTACCATGATTCTTTAGTCTTTCAAAGTTAATTTTTTTTAACTGTCTTTTTTTCTTTTTGAATTTTTCTTTTCCCTTTTTCAACCAACATCTTATCAATCCCTTTTTTTAAAAAAAACATTTTTATTTTTCATTTTTAGAGTCATATTCTATCCCTTCATACTAGTTACCCATATTTTTGGCTTATATATATAAGTTGTTCTCTCTTTAAAATTTTGAGATAGTTTCTTCTAACAGATTAAAATATACCCTAAATCTCTAGTATATGGTGTTTTCTATTACCCTGCCTAATCACATCCTCTACCCTTTTTTTTCTTTTTCTCTTTTCTTTTTTTAACTCTCTTCTTTCTTTTTTCAAACAACTTCTTATCAATTCCTTTTATAAAAGTTTTTATAATTTCCATCTTTACAGTCATATTCCATCCCTTCATCATATCAACCCTTATTTTTGTACATATATAAGTTTTTCTTTCTAAAGATTTTTATTTATTTATTTATTTGAGAGAGAGAAAGAGAGAGAGAGCATGAGAGGAGGGAGGTTCAGAGAGAGAAGCAGACTCCCTGCCGAGCAGGGAGCCCGATGCGGGACTCGATCCTGGGACTCCAGGATCATGACCTGAGCCAAAGGCAGGTGCTTAACCAACTGAGCCACCCAGGCACCCAAGTTTTTCTTTCTTTAAAATTTTGGGAGGCACTTTCTTCTAAAAGACCAAAATACACCCCAAATCTAGTGTGTGGCACTGATCTATATACCAGCCTGATCATATTTGATCACATTCTGGTTTTCTTGTTGTTGTTGTTTTGTTTTGTTTGTCTTTGGTTTTATCTTTAGCTTTTTCCTTTTTTTCTTTTTCTTTTTTCTCTCTTTCCCTTTCTTTTCCCACTGCTTCAGGTCTTTTCTGATTTGTTTAGAGTATATTTTCTGGGGACGTTGTTACTCTGCTAGCATTTTGTTCTCTCATTAAACTATTCTCCTCTGCACAAAATGACAAGATGGAAAAAATCACCTCAACAAAAAGAACAAGAGGTAGTACCGACTGCCAGGGACCTACTCAAATGGACATTAGTATGATGTCAGATCTAGAGTTCAGAATCATCACTTAAAAAATACTAGCTGGGCTTGAGAAAAGCATGGAAGTTATTAAAGAAACCCTTTCTGAAGAAGTAAAAGAACTAAAATCCAACCAAGTAGAAATCAAAAAGGCTATTAATGAGGTGCAATCAAATATGGGGGCGCTAACTGCTAGGATAAATGAGGCAGAAGAGAGAATCAGTAATATAGAAGATGAAAGGATGGAAAATAAAGAAGCTGAGAAAAAGAGAGATAAACAACTACTGGATCATAAGGGCAGAATTCAAGAGATAAGCGATACCATAAGATGAAAAAACATTAGAATAATTGGGATCCCAGAAGAAGAAGAAAGAGAGAGAGGGGCAGAAGGTATAATGGAGCAAATTAGAGCAGAGAACCTCCCTAATTTGGGGAAGGAAACAGGCATCAAAATCCAGGAAGCACAGAGAACCCCTCTCAAAATCAATAAAAATAGGTCAACACCCCGACATCTAATAGTAAAACTTACGAGTCTCATAGAAAAAGAGAAAATCGTGAAAGCAGCTCGGGAGAAGAGATATGTAACCTACAAGGGTAGAAACATTAGATTGGCAACAGACCTATCCACAGAGACCTGGCAGGCCAGAAAGGACTGGCAGGATATATTCAGAGCACTAAATGAGAAAAATATGCAGCCAAGAATACTCTATCCAGCTAGGCTGTCATTGAAAATAGAAGGAGAGATAAAAAGCTTCCAGGACAAACAAAAACTAAAGGAATTTGCAAACACAAAACCAGCCCTACAAGAAATCTTGAAAGGGGTCCTCTAAGCAAAGAGAGACCCTAAAAGCAACATAGACCAGAAAGGAACACAGACAATATACAGTAACAGTCACCTTACAGGCAATACAATGGCACTAAATTCCTATCTTTCAATAGTTACCCTGAATGTAATGGCCTAAATGCCCCAATCAAAAGACACAGGCTATCAGAATGGATTAAAAAACAAGACCCATCAATATGCTGTCTGCAAGAGACTCATTTTAGACCCAAGGACACCCCCAGATTGAAAGTGAGGGGGTGGAAAAACATTTACCATGCTAATGAACACCAAAAGAAAGCTGGGGTGGCAATCCTTATATCAGACAAATTAGATTTTAAACCAAAGACTGTAATAAGAGATGAGGAAGGACACTATATCCTACTTAAAGGGTCTATCCAACAAGAAGATCTAACAATTGTAAATATCTATGCCCCTAACATGGGAGCAGCCAATTATATAAGGCAATTAATAACAAAAGCAAAGAAACACATCGACAACTATACAATAATAGTGGGGGACTTTAACACCCCTCTCACTCAAATGGACAGATCATCTAAGCAAAAGATCAACAAGGAAATAAAGACTTTAAATGACACACTGGACCAAATGGAATTCACAGACATATTCAGAACATTCCATCCCAAAGCAATGGAATACACATTCTTCTCTAGTGCCCATGGAACATTCTCCAGATTCGATCACATCCTAGGTCATAAATCAGGTCTCAACCAGTACCAAAAGATTGGGATCATTCCCTGCCTATTTTCAGACCACAATGCTTTGAAACTAGAACTCAATCACAAGAGCAAAGTCAGAAAGTACTCAAATACATGGAGGCTAAAGAGCATCCTACTGAAGAAAGAATGGGTCAACCAGGAAATTAAAGAAGAATTAAAAAAATACATGGAAACCAAAAAAATGAAAACACAACTATTCAAAATCTTTGGGATGCAGCCAAGGCAGTCCTAAGAGGAAAGTATATAGCAATACAAGCCTTTCTCAAGAAACAAGAAAGGTCTCAAGTACACAACCTAAACCTACACCTAAAGGAGCTGTAGAAAGAACAGCAAATAAAGCCTAAACCCAGCAGGAGAAGAGAAATAATAAAGTTCAGAGCAGAAATCAATGAAATAGAAACTAAAAGAACAGTAGAACAGATCAACGAAACTAGGAGCTGGTTCTTTGAGAAAATTAACAAGATTGATAAACCCCTGGCCAGACTTATCAAAAAGAAAAGAGAAATGACCCAAATCAACAAAATCATGAATGGAAGAGGAGAGATCACAACCAACACCAAAGAAATACAAACAATTATAAGAACATATTATGAGCAACTCTATGCCAGCAAATTAGGTAACCTGGAAGAAATGGATGCATTCCTAGAGTTGTATCAACTACCAAAACTGAACCAGGATGAAATAGAAAACCTGAACAGACCTATAACCACTAAGGAAATTGAAGCAGTCATCAAAAATCTCCCAAAAAAAAAAGCCCAGGGCCAGATGGCTTCCCAGGGGAATTCTACCAAACATTTCAAGAAGAATGAATACCTATTCTTCTGAAACTGTTCCAAAAAATAGAAAGGGAAGGAAAACTTCCAAACTCATTTTATGAGACCAGCATTACCTTGATCCCAAAACCAAAGACCCCATCAAAAAGGAGAATTACAGACCAATATCCCTGATGAACATGGATGCAAAAATTCTCACCAAAATACTAGCGAATAGGATCCAACAGTACATTAAAAGGATTATTCACCACAACCAAGTGGGATTTATCCCTGGGCTGCAAGTTTGGTTCAACATCCACAAATCAATCAACGTGATACAATACATTAACAAAAGAAAGAACAAGAATCATATGATCCTCTCAATAGATGCACAAAAAGCTGTTGACAAAGTACAGCATCCTTTCTTGATCAAAACTCTTCAGAGTATAGGCATAGAGGGTACATACCTCAATATCATAAAAGCCATCTATGAAAACCGACAGCGAATATCATTCTCAATGGGGAAAAACTGAGAGCTTTCCCCCTAAGGTCAGGAATGCAGCAGGGATGTCCACTATCACCACAGCTATTCAACATAGTATTGGAAGTCCTAGCCACAGCAATCAGACAACAAAAAGAAACCAAAGGCATCCAAATCGGCAAAAAAGAAGTCAAACTCTCACTCTTTGCAGATGATATGATACTTTATGTGGAAAACCCCAAAGACTCCACCCCAAAACTGCTAGAACTCATACAGGAATTCAGTCAAGTGGCAGGATATAAAATCAATGCACAGAAGTCAGTGGCATTCCTATACACCAACAACAAGACAGAAGAAAGAGAAATTAAGGAGTCGATCCCATTTACAGTTGCACCCAAAACCATCAGATACCTAGGATTAACTCTAACCAAAGAGGCAAAGGATCTGTACTCAGAGAACTATAAAATACTCATGAAAGAAATTGAGGAAGACACAAAGAAATGGAAAAACGTTCCATGCTCATGGATTAGAAGAACAAATATTGTGAAGATGTCAATGCTACCTAGAGCAATCTACACATTCAATGCAATCCCCATCAAAATACCATCCACTTTTTTCAAAGAAATGGAACAAATAATCCTAAAATTTGTATGGAACCAGAAAAGACCCCGCATAGCCAGAGGAATGTTGAAAAAGAAAAGCAAAGCTGGTGGCATCACAATTCCGGACTTCTAGCTCTATTACAAAGCTGTCATCATCAAGACCATATGGTATTGGCACAAAAACAGACACATAGATCAGTGGAACAGAATAGAGAGCCCAGAAATGGACCCTCAACTCTATGGTCAACTCATCTTTGACAAAGCAGGAAAGAATGCCCAATGGAACAAAGACAGTCTCTTCAACAAATGGTGTTGGGAAAATTGGATAGCCACATGCAGAAGAATGAAACTGGACCATTTCCTTACACCACACACAAAAATAGATTCCAAATGGTTGAAAGACCTCAATGTGAGACAGGAGTCCATCAAAATCCTAAAGGAGAAAACAGGCAGCAACCTCTTTGACCTCAGCCAAAGCAACTTCTTCCTAGAAACATCGCCAAAGGCAAGGGAAGCAAGGGCAAAAATGAACTATTGGGACTTCATCAAGATAAAAAGCTTTTGCAAAGCAAAGGAAACAGTCCACAAAACGAAAAGACAACTGACAGAATGGGAGAAGATATTTGCAAATGACATATCAGATAAAGGGCTAGTATCCAAAATCTATAAAGAACTTATCAAACTCAACACCCAAAGAACAAAGAATCCAATCAAGAAATGGGCAGAAGACATGAAAAGACATTTTTCCAAAGAAGACATCCAAATGGCCAACAGACAGATGAAAAAGCACTCAATATCGCTTGGCATCAGGGAAATCCAAATCAAAACCTCAATGAGATACCACCTCACACCAGTCAGAATGGCTAAAATTAACAAGTCAGGAAACAACAGGTGTTGGCGGGGATGCGGAGAAAGGGGAACCCTCCTACACTGTTGGTGGGAATGCAAGCTGGGCAGCCGCTCTGGAAAACAGTATGGAGGTTCGTCAAAAAGTTGAAAATAGAGCTACCATATGACCCAGCAATTGCACTACTGGGTATTTACCCCAAAGATACAAAAGTAGGGATCCGAAAGGGTACGTGCACCCGATGTTTATAGCTGCAATGTCCACAATAGCCAAACTGTGGAAAGGGCCAAGATGTCCATGGACAGATGAATGGCTAAAGAAGAGGTGGTATATATATACAATGGAATATTATGCAGCCGTCAAAAGGAATGAGATCTTGCCATTTGCAATGACGTGGATGGAACTGGAGGGTATTATGTTGAGCGAAATAAGTCAAACAGAGAAAGACATGTATCATATGATCTCACTGATATGAGGAATTCTTAATTTCAGGAAACAAACTGAGGGTTGCTGGAGTGGGGGGTGGGGTGGGAGGGATGGGGTGACTGGGTGATGGACACTGGGGAGGGTATGTGCTCTGGTAAGCGCTGTGAATTGTGCAAGATTGTTGAATCTCAGATCTGTACCTCTGAAACAAATAATGCAATATATGTTAAGAAAATAAAAGAACAAGAAGAAGGTAGCGGGAGGGGAAGAATGAAGCGTGGAATTCGGAGGGGTAGACGAACCATGAGAGACGATGGACTCTGAAAAACAAACTGAGGGTTCTAGAGGGGAGGG
>NW_025410352.1:0-4064 GCF_002201575.2 Neomonachus schauinslandi
TCTTCTGCCCACTTTTTGACTTGATTATTTGTTTTTTGGGTGTTGAGTTTGAGAAGTTCTTTATAGATCTTGGATACCAGCCCTTTATCTGTAGTGTCATTTGCAAATATCTTCTCCCATTCTGTGGGTTGCCTCTTTTTTTTGTTGACTGTTTCCTTTGCTGTGCAGAAGCTTTTTATCTTGATGAAGTCCCAAATTTCATTTTTGCTTTTGTTTCACTAGCTTTTGGAGATGTATCTTGAAAGAAGTTGCTGTGGCCTATGTCAAAGAGGTTACGGCCTATGTTCTCGTCTAGGATTTTGATGGATTCCTGTCTCACATTGAGGTCTTTCATCCACTTTGAGTTTATCTTTGTGAATGGTGTTAGAGAATGGTCGAGTTTCATTCTTCTGCATGTGGCTGTCCAATTTTCCCAGCACCATTTATTGAAGAGACTGGCTTTTTTCCATTGCATGTTTTTTCCTGCTTTGTCAAAGATTATTTGACCATAGAGTTGAGGGTCCATATCTGGGTTCTCTATTCTGTTCCATTGCTCTGTATGTCTGTTTTTGTGCCAGCACCATGCTGTCTTCGTGATCACTGCTTTGTAATATAGCTTGAAATCGGGCAACGTGATGCCCCCAGCTTTGTTTTTCTTTTTCAACATCTCCTTGGCGATTCGGGGTCTTTTCTGATTCCATACAAATTTTAGGATTGTTTGTTCCAGCACTTTGAAAAATGTCCTGGGAATTTTGATCAGGATGGTATTGAAGGTATAGATTGCTCTGGGTAGCATAGACATTTTAACAATGTTTTTTCTTCCGATCCATGAGCATGGAATATTTTTCCATCTTTTTGTGTCTTCTTCAATTTCTTTCATGAGTGTTTTGTAGTTCCTAGAGTATATATCCTTTACCTCTTTGGTTAGGTTTATTCCGAGGTATCTTATGGTTTTTGCTGCTATTGTAAATGGAATCGTTTCTTTAATTTCTCTTTCTACAGTTGTGTTGTTAGTGTATAAGAAAGCAACTGATTTCTGTGCATTGATTTTGTATCCTGCCACATTACTGAATTGCTGGATGAGTTCTAGTAATTTGGGGGTGGAGTCTTTTGGGTTTTCCACATAAAGTATCATGTCATCTGCGAAAAGAGAGAGTTTGACTTCTTCTTTGCCAATTTGAATACCTTTTATTTCTTTTTGTTGTCTGATTGCTGTTGCTAGGACTTCTAGTACTATGTTGAACAACAGTGGTGAGAGTGGGCACCCTTGACATGTTCCTGATCTTAAGGGAAAGGCTCTCAGCTTTTCTCCATTGAGGATGATATTCGCTGTGGGTTTTTCATAGATGGATTTTATGAGCTTGAGAAATATTCCCTCTATTCCTATACTCTGGAGAGTTTTAATCAGGAAAGGATGTTGTATTTTGTCAAATGCTTTTTCTGCATCAATTGAGGGGACCATATGGTTCTTCTCCCTCCTCTTATTAATGTGTTCTATCACATTGATTGATTTGCGAATGTTGAACCACCCTTGCATCCCGGGGATAAATCCCACTTGGTCGTGGTGGATGATCCTTTTAATGTATTGTTGGATCCTATTAGCTAGGATTTTGTTGAGGCTTTTGGAACCCATATTCATCAGGGATATTGGTCTGAAATTCTCCTTTTTGATGGGATCTTTGGCTGGTTTGGGGATTAAGGTAATGCTGGCCTCATAGAATGAGTTTGGAAGTTTTCCTTCTGTTTCTATTTTTTGAAACAGCTTCAGTAGAATAGGTATTATTTCTTTGAATGTTTGGTAGAATTCCCCAGGGAATCCATCACGCCCTGGACTCTTGTTTTTTGGGAGGTTTTGGATCACTGCTTCAATCTCGTTACTGGTTATTGGCCTATTCAGGTTGTCAATTTCTTCCTGTTTCAGTCTTGGCAGCTTATAGGTTTCCAGGAGGGCATCCATTTTTTCCAGGTGTTGCTCAGTTTATTGGCATATAGTTGTTGATAATAATTTCTAATAATTGTTTCTATTTCCTTGGTGGTGGTCGTGATCTCTCCCCTTTCATTCATAATTTTATTAATTTGGGTCCTTTCTCTCTTCTTTTGGATAAGTGTGGCCAGTGGTTTATCAATCTTATTAATTCTTTCAACGAACCAACTTCTAGTTTCATTGATCTGATCTACTGTGTTTCTGGTTTCTAATTCATTGATTTCTGCTCTAATTTTAATTATTTCTCTTCTAATGCATGGCTTAGGCGTCATTTGTTGCTTTTTCTCTAGTTCTTTAAGGTGTAGAGTTAGTTGGTGAATTCGGGATCTTTCTATTTTTTTGAGTGAGGCTTGGATGGCTACGTATTTCCCACTTAGGACCGCCTTTGCAGTATCCCATAGGTTTTGCACCGATGTGTTTTCGTTCTCATTGATTTCCTTGAATTGTTTAAGTTCTTTTATTTCTTGGTTGACCCAAACATTCTTGAGCAGCGTGCTCTTTAGCTTCCAAGTGTTTGAATTTCTGCCAAATTTTCTCTTGTGATTGAGTTCCAGTTTTAGAGCGTTGTGGTCTTAGAATATGCAGGGAATAATCTCAGTCTTTTGGTATCGGTTGAGACCTGATTTGTCGCCCAGTATATGGTCTATTCTGGAGAAAGTTCCATGTGCGCTCAAGAAGAATGAGTCTTCTGTTGTTTTAGGGTGGAATGTTCTGTAAATATCTATGAGGTCCATCTGGTCCAGTGTGTCATTCAAAGCTCTTGTTTCCTTGTTGATTTTCTGGTTAGATGATCTGTCCATTGCTGAGTGTGGAGCATTGAGGTCTCCTACAATTAACGTATTGTTATCAATATGACTCTTTATTTTGGTTAATAGTTGGCTTATGTATATGGCTGCTCCCATGTTGGGGGCATAGATATTTACAATTGTTAGATCTTCTTGTTGGATAGACCCTTTAAGAATGATAGAGTGTCCTTCCGTGTCTCTTATTACAGACTTTAATTTAATATCTAATTTGTCTGATATAAGAATTGCTACCCCAGCTTTCTTTTGAGGTCCGTTGGCATGGAAGATAGATCTCCATCCCTTCACTTTCAGTCTGGATGTATCTTTAGGTTCAAAATGAGTCTCTTGTAGACAGCATATGGATGGGTCCTGTCTTTTTATCCAATCTGTAACCCTGTGCCGTTTTATGGGAGCATTTAGGCCATTCACGTTGAGAGCAATTATTAAAAGATATGAATTAATTGTCATCATGTTGCCTGTGAAGATGTTGTTTTTATACATTGTCCCTGTAAATTTCTGTCGTATATCATTCTTGGGGTTTTTCTCCTTTTATAGAACTCCCCTTAATATTTCTTGCAGGGCCGGCTTAGTGGTCACATATTCTTTCAGTTTCTGCCGGTCGTGGAAGCTCTGCATCTCTCCATCCATTCTAAATGAAAGCCTTGCCAGATAAAGTATTCTTGGCTGCATGTTTTTCTCCTTTAGTACCCTGAGTATATCTTGCCAGGCCTTTCTGGCTTACCAGGTCTCTGTGGATAGGTCTGACATTATTCTGATGTTCCTCCCTCTGTACGTAAGGAATCTCTTCCTCCTAACTGCCCTTAAGATGGTTTCCTTGGTTCTAAGATTTGCAAGTTTTACTATTACATGCCACGGTGTTGGCCTGTTTTCCTTGATCTTGGGAGGGGTCCTCTCTGCCTCTAGGACTCAAATGTTTGTTTCATTCCCCAGATTAGGGAAGTTCTCAGCTACGATTTGCTCAAATACATCTTCTAGTCCTCTCTCTCTCTCCACTCCCTCCAGGATTCCAATTATTCTGACATTGGAACGCTTCATGGCGTCACTTATTTCTCTGATTCTATTTTCATGGATTCTGAGTTGTTTTTCCCTGGCCTTGTCTTTTCCCTTTTTATCTATTATATTGTCTTCCAGGTCGCTTCTTCTGCCTCAGTTACCTCAGCTGTTAGATTATCTAGATTGGATTGGATCTCATTGATAGCATTTTTAAGTTCTGCCAATTCACCTTTTATTTCTGCCCTTAGAGACTCCATGTTGCCATTAATTGATTTCTCCATTCTAGCCATTGTCTTCACAAT
>NW_025410352.1:4164-7971 GCF_002201575.2 Neomonachus schauinslandi
TGGGACCTTAGGGTTGCTGGCCTCTTGTTTTCCCAGCCTGTCTTCTGCGGGAGGGTCCTGGCCGTGCTGTTACTCAGGCAACCCTGTTTGGGCGGAGTTGCCCTGAGCCCCTGTGGCGGGGGATGGGCTCAGTGGAAATCAGTTTTGGGGGCTTTTGTTCTCTGGCGCCTTTCCCTGGCGGCTTTCCGCATCTCTTCCGCGAGTCAGAGCAGAAGAGACCGTTTCCAACCCTCTGCCTCAGAGCAGAGAGACCACAGTCTGTTTTTCCGTGAGCTCTCCAGGCCACACTGTCTCTGTTTCTGTCCGTGCTGCTATAAACTGCAGCATCCTGGGTTGTGCGCCCCTCCACAGCGCCCCCAGTCCTGCCTCCAGGTCGGGGCACGTCTCTGCCCTTTGTGTTTCTAAAACTGCCAGCCGCTCCCAGTTCCTGCGGGCGCGCAAATCCGCCGCTCGGGGTTCCCACCCCGGGGCTTGCAGTTCACCGGTGGGACACGGTGCACCATGTTTCTGGCTCAGAGGCTGCAGTTCGCGTGCGCGCGACCGTCGCTCCGGGTTTCTGTCCGGGGGGCTGCGGTTCGCGTGCGCGCGACCCCGCCGGTCTGGTTTTACACCCCAGGGGCTGCCCTAAAGTTCTTTCCGGAGGCTACCGGTCTGCGAGTCTGTGCCCTGTCCGCAGTGCGCGAGGCTGTCACTCACCGGGGGTGCAGGATCCCAACGGCCAAGCACCCTCCCGCTGCCATTTATCCTCCGATATCTGCCCGCAGAATCAGGGCTCTCCGCTTCGTACCTCAAAACCAACTGCCTGCGATATTGTTTGTAGAGGTCCAGATCTTCTTACATCTCAGGCTGGTTTTGTGGGTGCTCAGAGTGGTCTGGTAGATATGCAGCTCAATTCTGGGGACCAGTTGAAATAGGGTCCCCTACTCCTCCACCATCTTTCCCCCCTCCGCTTACTATACTTTTTGAAGAGTTTCATACCTGTATCTAAAATTTTTTGCTATTATTTAAATATAATTTCAAGAAAAGTTTTTCTTCCTACTTTGCCATTTCATTCAACCATTTCTCCTATCAATAAAAAGTCCAAGCCTTTGTTTATCTAAATGAAGCAGCAGCTACCACAGTATTCTGTTTATAGTCAACATGATATACTCCAAGGTTTCTCATCATGTCAAGTATCTTACTTTAGCACTGAAAAAGTTTCTGCCATTAGGAACAGTTTAAATTTGTAGCAAATATACTTATTAAAGAATTTGTTTAACTACATATTTTTAATGTCCTTTTATTTTGGTGGGAAATGCAAAGGAGAGTTAGGTGTTTTGTTAGTTCCTGTTGAAATGTACATATAAATCAGTCTTCTGTCTATGAAAGTATTTACTCCTCTGGCCTTCCATGTTCAGTTTACAGAGTCGGTGGGCAAATGTAGATTAAAAGGTACACTTAATCTAGAAAGCATATATGAGGTTTTTAGATGTTTTGGTTTTCAATCCATGCTTTTCTTATTTGTAAGTCTGATTGCTGTTAAAGTAGGAAATTCAGATATTTTCTTTGAAAAGGATTAGGAAGTCTTTATGCAGCTCATTTTTGATGTTAATTTTAACAGAGTATTTCTGAGAGTCCTCCAAAGAAAGACATTAAACATTTATTTGGAGCTGCAGATCAGAAAGGACCACGTATATTAAATGAACAAGTAGAAGGTAAGAATTGTATTTTCTTAAAAAGTCACTTGATAGAATGTTAATTTAAAATGGGAATACTGATATGTTCTAATATCCAAAGAAAATCACCTATTAAATGCATAGAAAGGAGAAAGATGTGAAAAGGAGATCAACTGTATATCTTATCAGGTGTCAGCAACAGATTAAATTGAGAGTGCCACTGAAGGAGCTAAATTACTGGTTCCATTTCAAGATACTCTAAGACCTAAGGAACATCAGGAAATAAGAGGAAAAGAGGGAATGATGAGAAAGGCGGAGAGTACCGGGAGTAAATGAAGGACAAAGCAGCTCTTTATAGTGGAAGGTGGTAACATAAAATAATTCTTTTAAAAGGAAGAGCAGAGTATTTGAAATGCAGGAATAATATCAAGTGAGCTTCCAGTACCAAAGTTTGTCAGAGCAGTATGCCAAAATTTTTCCACTCTTACTGATTTCCTCGCTGTTGGGACAACATTAAGGACTGGCGTAGCTGATTATGCAGAGCTATGTCCTAGTCAGCTATAAATGTATATATGTTAATGTCATATAAAATGGTGGCACTTCATAAGATAGTATCATTTAGTGCAAAATAGGAGAATTGGAAGGAAGAAGAGAGCAGGGTCAGTTAGGGGGAGATCAAGGAAGCTTTAGCCCTGATAAAAAGTGCATTAGAAAGTTTATGACTTTTTAAAAAATTTTATTTATTTATTTGACACAGAGAGAGAGACAGCGAGAGAGGGAACACAAGCAGGGGGAGTGAGAGAGGGAGAAGCAGGCTTCCCGCCAAGCAGGGAGCCCAGTGCGGGGCTCGATCCCAGGACCCTGAGACCATGACCTGAGCTGAAGGCAGACACTTAACAACTGAGCCACCCAGGCACCCCGAAAGTTTATGACTTTTAATACATTTTCAGTTTTGGAGAATCGATAGTGACGAACTTGAGGCTTTTTCTAGAAGGTTCAGTTAAGGTAAAGGAATGTGGCAACAGACTCAGTGTGGACCAGAATTTCTCAAATTTTAGTGAATCATCCGAGACCTTGTTAAAAATGCACATTGTGAGCAGCAGGTCTGGGATTCTGCAGTCTGACTTCTCAGGTGATGTCAGTGTTGGTGGTCCTTGGGTCATGTGCTCCATAGGAAGGATGTAGACTTCCCTTTAGCGAAATCAGGAAGGGCCATTGGATAGTTCAAGACATAATGGAATCAAGGAAAAGCATTATTTTGTTTTTATTTCTGAGCATGCCTTTAGCTAGAGGGGAGCAAGGAGATGCAGAAATAGAGGTTATAGATGTAAGATACTACTGCTAAACAAAAAGGAAAGAAGTGGTGGAGATAATCCGTAATAAAAGGGATGTAAAAGCAGAACAATCAAGACCATAGATCCAGAAATTACTTTTTAAAAAAATTTATTTATATTAGGGATAGAGAGAGCGAGCGACCAGGGCGAGGGGCAACGGGAGAGGGAGAGAGTATCCTTAAGCAGACTCCCTGCTGAGCCTGGAGCCTGATGAGGGCCTCATTCCCAGGACCCAGACATCATGACCTGAGCCGAAATCAAGAGCCAGGTGCTCCCAGAAATTACTTTTGAAGAAGGTGGATAGTGAAGGGAAGGAGGGAAGAAAGTGAGGCGTGTTAGCTAGGAAATTTTGGAGTTGATGAGGAAGCTCGAGAGAATTCACTTTAGATGACTTGAGTGTATTTGCACTCAACTCAACAAAACATTAAATTACAGCTGCTCCACAAAGAATACTGAAAGCAGATGGAGTGCTAAAGTTGGGGTAAAACAGCCACTCTTTCATCCTCCTCAGATCTATGGGACATCAAAGATCTCTCTTGTATTGGTATTCATTATTCCAATGAGATTAATTTGAATATGGAAGCTTCGGCTTTTTTTTTTTTTAAGATAGCTAATTTTTTGATATGATAGCTGTTTCACAAAAACTTTTAAAGAATAACATCTACCAAATCAAACGAATTTTGGAAACCAAAGAGATTATAGGGTTCGTTCTCTAAATGCTACAATTGTTATTATCAGTAAGATTGACACTGAATACATATATTTGCATTTTTTTTCAATATTTATACTGGGTTCATATTTCTCTCTTGTCGCTGTCC
>NW_025410353.1:0-7966 GCF_002201575.2 Neomonachus schauinslandi
TCGTTGCTCCCACGAGGGGACCTCTGCCCCCCCCCGGCCGTTCTCTGGGTACCCCCGGAGAACTGCCCCCCCTCCCCGCAGACCTCTGCCCCCAGCAGGGAACTCTGGCTCCCAAGCACCCAGCACCTTGCCCCGACCCCACCTCCAGCCAAAGGGCAGATATTCCAGCAAGTCGGGTAGGCATCACAGGCAGAGCCCACAAAGCTCAGAAAGCAGCCGGTGCACACAGTCTGAACCTTTTCCTGAACAAAGGCCCAGAGCTGGGACTCAAGTGCGGAGAGGTCAGAGGGGCCGCACCAAGGCTGGGTGACACGGACACCAGGACCCAGACCTGGCAGGAACGCTGCTCTCACAGCCCCTCCACGGCTGGCCGCCCTGGGCTCTGGCACGCCCTTGACCTCTGGCCTGTGGGGCCTGTTAGGCCTCTGACCCGAGGAAGACAAAGGCGGGGGAGGCCCGCTGGGTGTCCCTGTGGCATCACCCCCAGTGCTGTGACAGCTCCCCGCCTCGTCACGTTCCCTTCAGGGGTGCCAGCCACCACCGGGCAGCGCGCTCCCCTCCGGCGTGAGACCCAGCTCCACAGGGCACCCCCTTCCCTGCTCCCCACCTTACGCAAAGCGGTGCAGCCAGCCCCCCAGCTCCGAATCCTAATCGGCGCCCCCGCTACAAGCACGCGGGTCTGTGGACACACTCAGACAGATGTTACCGGTCACTTGATCACGGACCAGTCGACCAGGGGCATCGCGGACCTCTGGGACTCAGCAACCTCTCAGAGCCAGTGAAGATTACCACACCCACCCCAAAACAACACACTGGTGTTCCCTTTTCCTAGGCAGTCACCCCCACAAATGGCTGCAAACACCTTGGAAGGCCCAGAGGGAAATTCCAGGCCCTTCCTCCAGAACCTCACCCTCCCTCCAGCAAGGACTCTGGGTCTGTGGATTGGTTGTCATCTGGAAAACAGGTCAGAGCCTGGGCCTCTCCGTCGTCGTGACCAAGCTGGGTTTCAGGACCCTGACCATTAACACTCCTCAAGGAAAAATGTCCTAAGTACTATTTAGTTCCCAAAGGGGTCTTCACACCTGTGCAGATTTGGGAGGGCAGACCTTCTGTTCCAGAGAAAGCACTTTATGCCTTTATAAAACAGCAACTCAAAGTATTCTACACAGACATTTCTTGTGGGCTCAGGCACCAGCTCCTGACACCGCGGCAGCTGAGGCCGGGACTGGCCCGGGCCCATGGCAGCCAAACACCTCTCCTCCCATTCACTGCACACCCCTTTACAGTTCAACGGAGGGTATACTTACCATCTCTGGCCACAGTACTGAGGTCTCATCACTTCCTAGAATGACTCCTTCTCAAACGTTTGTTCCAAAAAATACTTTATTTATTAAACAATATATCCATAATCTATAACATGATCCAAAAATACAGATATACATCTTTACATTATTTAATAAAAAGATTTACAATATTATCTTTCCTTTACAAAGGGAACATAGATAATTCCTTGAAAATAAAATGTAACATTCGTGTTAAAGCTGCATCATCTTTTTGGATGAAATGTGGTAAAAGTGAACACCACAAAATACATTTGTAGGAAGAAAGAAACTTCACAGAACTCTCTCCTGAATGAGAACATTTTTCTTAGACTTTGTTTTAAAACTCCTCTCGGCACAGGTAACAAGAACCAGTCATGGCTCACTAACAACTGAGGAAAACCTCCTATCTCCAAGGCCCACGGCAAGTGTTCCGACTTCCAGCCGCGGCCACACGGGGAAGCTGCTCTACGGAGAGTGTTATTGCTCGAGGCAGACCCTGCCAGGGCTGCCAGCTACCAGTCGGGAGTGCCGCATGGCCGCCCGGGACGAAGCCACCGTCCCCACGCGTCCCAGCAAACCCCCGTCATTCCCGTGCAGACCGGAAGCCACCAGGCTCCGTGGCCATGGCCAGTGGCATCTCACACCCGCCCGCCCGGGGACCCCAGTCACACGGGCCTCAGCTCAGGGTCTGCAGCAGCTCCACGAACACAGCCACGGATGTGGGGGGCTCAGTTTAACAAATTATTTTTGTAAGTGCAGCATGTGTTGTTCTAGAGGAAAACGAGAGGCTATTGGTCAAACTGCTGACTGCTAACAGAGCACTGAGAGCAAGGAACATGCTGAGTCTCCTCTGAACACAGCGCTCCTTCCCTACAAGAAAACCCCACAGCCCCGTGGAGGGCCCGCGCCCTTGGCTCAGGTGCGGCTGCAACAGGGACCCCCCTCAACCCAAGGGACAGGGCTCTGCAGCCACCTCCGGGTCAGATCTGGTGCCCGGCAGGCAGACGGAGTCTGGTGGGCATCACCCTGAGGTAGGCGGCCAGGCCTCACGGGGCGATCCTCGGCAGGTGCCCACCGCCCCTGCGGGGCTGGAGCCAGGCCAGGTGGCAGGACATTCTTTCCCAAGCAAACAGCGCTGTTGCATCGGCGTTCACAGTCAGGGAGGGGCAGCGGACCCGTGCTGGCCCAAACAGTGTTCCAGGGAATAAATCTTGCTACTCTGCTCATGTCTTATTGTCTCCAAAGCTCTATCTATGGGTGTTGTTTGGAGATATTTATGCAACCAACAAAAGCAAACACTAGAGACAGCCAGGCACAGAACCTACAAAGAGAAAGCCGGCAGCTGGGTCGTCACACAGCGACCAGCGGAGGACGGCATCACACACCAGCTCCCGACAGGGAAGTCGGCTGTCCCTCCTGCGCAGTGAGGGAGGCCCCTGCCCAGCCATCAGCCCACACCCCCAGGCACCAGTTTCCCCATGATGGCGGCGGCTGGGAAGTGTTCTAAGATGCAGTGCAAATATTAAACTAGCTTCCAAAGAATCATCACAAACTCATGTACTTACCTATCCTCTCCACAAAAACTGGTAGAAGAGTGAAGAAAACAATTTTCCACAATTTATTCCCCACAATCTTTAAACACCTGTGTTAACAAAAAGCTAAGTTACTAAATACAAACAAGCCTCGTTTTCGGCTGCAGCTGAGATGGAGGGGCACGTGCAGGCCGGTGCGCATCCTAAGGCCCCCACCCCTCCTTTCTGAGCAGGAGGAAGGCTTCGGTTCCGGGATAGCTTGTCAGGCCAGCTGCTGACCCCCTACCCTAACCACGCAGCCTGGGACGGAAAGGGTGGCCCTCTCCGAAGTGACCTCACCTGCAGTCCCCTGGAAGCTCCAGAAAGGACAGCAGGACAGCAGGTCTGGCGCAGGCTGCCCCGCCGAGAACCATAGACGTAGGGTCCAGCAGGACCCTCCCTGCCCTCTGACGTCGGAGTTAACATTCAGCTCTCATTTACCGACCAGGAACTGCCTTGGTGAGGAGTGGCCCATGCAGGACACAGCCCCCCAAGTTTCTCTCCGTGTCATCTCCTGTCCTTGGTGAAGTATTAGAGAACAGGAGGGAACATTCAGTAAACAAGGCCACTGGAGGAAGCAGCTGCACCGTTCCAGAAGGCCTCCTGATAAAGAAGACAATATTCTTCTTCAGTTGGGAATTTCACATCTCGACTCCGCCTCCTGGATTTCTTCTCCTGCCTCGAGGACAGAAACAGGTTTTCCTCTTTCTTCGGGACTCCTCGGGCTCCTCTAAGCGTATGCTGGAGGGTCTCAGAGTCCACGCCTGCTCCCAGAAGTCACACTATGCACCATCACAAATGGATCTCAGCACACCAAACATATGCAATTTCCCCCAACTCTTCCCAAAAACACAGTTCAAGATTGGTCTGGTGAATGCAGATTAAACAGAAAACACACTTTAGTTTCCTAGCTTCACTCCAGAATTGCGTGGCACGAGAAATTCACAAATCGCATCACATAATTGTCGTCCCCTCGGACATGAGCTGCTGACCGGTGTACGACGTAACAGGTTTAAAATCAGCTCTTACTGGACTGGACTCACTTCACATACACACAGACCCACGATCTTCATGCTATTACAATAATTTCATCTTCACAGTAAAAACGTCAGGAATTCCCAGAGAAACGGAGCATCAGCTATCTGTCTCTTGCGGGCGGGTCACGGTAACGACCACCCGTGTGCTAACGAAGAGCCGTTTACTCCAGAAGGTAAAACCCTCACGGAGGGAACTGGGAGTCCAGACGAAAAAGGCAGTGCACAGCGAAGCAGAGACCTCCTCCTCCAGGGAGAGCCCGCCCTTCCCAGGCAGGCCACGGGCCCCGGCCCAGAGCTCGGACACGGCAGATGCCCTCCAGCAAGGCCTCGCCAGGTCCCACACGCAGACGCCTCAGCGGGGACAGATGTGCTTCCAGAGGTGCTGGGCACCGCCCCAGGAAGCAGGGACAGACCTCGCAGGCTCACGCCTCAGCTGCAGAGTGACAGTACTGCGCTGGCTGGGCGGTCCCCGCCGCAGCCCCCACGGAAGGCTCGGCTCTTCGGCGCACCTGCCGGGCTCGGCGCGGGGCCGGTACAAAGTCTCCAATAATGAAGTCACTGTGGCGAGTCCCCGTAAGATCGCTCCTCGAGCAAACAGGGCTCAGGTGGATTCTTGTTTGTTTTAGGAAGTATCCAGAATTACAACTGGCCACTGAGTTTTTAAATATCATTTGAAACAAGGTAGTTTTAAAATGAAGAGAAAATATTGCAACACGAAGAAGGAATATATTAACTTGCTCTTCTAGTCCAGGCATCAGGCTTACTTCTTCTTCCTCCTTTCCTGAACGCACCGTGGACAGAACCTGAGGAGAAAGACGCGGTGATCGGCCCTGTGAGTACAGAGGCCCACAGCCCGCCTCCCCGGGCCGCCGGGACGGCACCAGGGGAGAGTGCACAGAGCACGCGGCCCTCGCATCGGGAAACCCCCAGCGAGGGGGAGCCCCAGGAAGTCACCCTAGCCAGCACGTGTTTTGGAGTCAACAGATACAAATCAATGTGCAAGACTCTTTCTACGCACGAACACTGCTCACCATCAAGTTAACTGGTCGTCCCTGTGTGATGCCGGGGTCATCAGTAATCAGAGTGGAGGCGACACCCACAGCCACGCTGGCGACCAGAGGGGCTGGCGACCAAGCGTGCAGAGCATGGTGCGCAGAGCATGGCGCGTGGCACACCCAGCCAGGCGGGCAGGCCGAGAGGGCCCTGGGACCTGCGTGATTAGCCAGTGCTCCTGGTGACCCTGGGCAAGCAGGGTCAGCGCCTCACACACAGGAGGCGGCCCTTGGTCACTCCTGGGCCAGGGCAGCTGTGAGTGACACAGGGATCGTTCCTGCTGCTTTCCACCTCAGCCCTCCTGGCTCCAGATGCAGGAGGCAGCTGATGCCATGGGACGCGCCCACCCAGGCACCAGGCCGCCACTCGCCAGTGTGTGCTCTGTGCCAGGGAGTGAGTGCTGAGCACGCTCATGCCGCTGCCCCAGAGGAAGCAAAGCTCCCCCAGCAAACACGCTCACATGCAGCTCGTGCAGCACCAACACGTGTCCGAGCTTCAGTCCTACTTAACAGGGAAGGAGCCTGAACACTGACCCCAGAGAAACACGGATTTAGACAGCAGGAGTGGGGCCCACCCGGCCTCCCCAGCTCTGCTTGTCCTGCCCTGTTCCTAGTGCACGATGGGTGGACACCCATCTGCACGGCCCGCCCAGGAGCAAAATGGTTTTCCATCACCTACGGACTCTTCCACCCAGAAGTTCCACAAACAACTCAAACCCCTGTCCAAACTCAAATCAGATCTCCCTGCCTCGCGCCCCACCACAAGTCACACCTGCCCCACAGGTGGCCAGCAGCCCCCCACCCCCCACCCCACCCCCGCTCAGGTGCCCGCCCTGCTGCAGGGCACCCCACCCCCGCTCAGGGGCGCGTCCCGTGACTGCTCAGACTCCGAGGTGACCGGGTGCCGGGAATGCACATGGCTGCCGTCACCCACCGAAGCCCGGGACGACACAGCCTGTCCTTCAGGGCTTTCTCATCTCCTCTGGGGAACAAGATTCCCAAGATTTCATTTTAGGGCAGATGTCCATTTTAAGCACAGGTAAATAAAAACCTGGTGTTTATTTAAATGAAATCTCAGACCACAAAAGCTACCATTGAGCACAAGGATCAGGAACAGAAAGTGCTCATGTGCTCTGAACACCTTCCCAATTAAATAGAAGCCCTTCGGCAGGTCCCTGGCCTGCGCCCAGGTTTGGATCGGTCTTAATGCTCACACTCTTTGCCTTTTCCCAAAATTGCCCCAGGGAAAAGAGCTCCCCATTTCACACTTGTTTTTAAGAGTATCTCTACCTCAATGCAAAGAGTCAAAACAGCTGTTCTCTAGAAGAATCACGAAAACGTCATAGAAGACTTGCCCCCAGGTGAGGTGGCAGCAGGTGTCCCTCTACCAGCTCAGCCCCAGGAACCAGGAGCGCTGAACCGGAGTGCTGAGGCCACAGCCCGGCTCTGCCGGGAAGCAGTGCACAGGACGCCCCGCAGACAGGGAAGGACAGAGCAGCCCCCCGCATACTGACCATTTTCCTTTGGGTTTCGTGGTCAGATCCACACAGGCGAAGTGAAACCACTCAATAGGACACTGCAAGGCAGAGGGGAGGCCACAGTCAGGACTCTGCGCTCTGTGGGCTGGACACCAAAGACAACAGCCCCCACCCGCCACCCCCCACCGGGGCTGCAGGGCCCCGCCCACGGCCTGTGCCCAGCGCCCACACTCACGTCTGGGTTGTCACAGCCTATCATCTCCCCATAGGACACCTGGTGACACAGGCAGTACGTGGGCTCATTTGGGTCCACAGGCATGTCCAGCACGTCGGAGGGGTGCACGGACAGGATGGTGTCGGTGAACTCAGACCTGCAGGGAAAGCACAGCAGTGAGTAGCAGGTGGGTGGGGATGGTGTGCCCCCTTGGTACAAGACAAGAGGGGTACAGAGGCACCCCAGAGGGTGTGAGGGGTAGCATGCACCACCCAGCACTGGGGTTTGGCACTCTGGGGACATGAATCCATCCCTGTCTTGTCCCTCCATCTGGACAGGACCTACTGCCTGGGCTCCCAGCCCACCCACCCCAGGTCCACCCTCCCCAGCCTCTTAGGGACCCTCTCCCTTGGGGGAGTCACACCCCCACTCACCAGCTGCCAGTTGATGCCATCTGAGACCCCTTGACCCCAACCCAGACTGATCCAGCCGCCTTCACCCGCACACCCAGTACCACCCCTCACATGCCCACAGCACCAACACCCCAAAAGCCAGAAACCTCCAGATGCCCTCCCCATTCCTGGAGCCTTAAGTCTTGGGAGCCCCCTCCCACACCCAGCTGCCCACCCGCCAGCAAGCCATTTCTGACCACAAGGCACCATCACCCACCCACCCCCGTGAAGCAGGCCTATTGCCCCCCACTCCCCACAGCCACCCTAGGTCACTAACCAGTGTCCAGCCAGAATCCAGCCTGCCCATGCCTCCCTCCCTGTCGGCTGCCCACAGCTCTGCAGCCAAGGAGGTGGGAGAGCAGGCGGGGGAGTGTCTGCCTGCGTGAGAGCAGGGAGGGCTGGGGTGTTCACTCTTTCCTGTGATTCAGTAGCTTTCAGATAAACCTGTCAGCTACAGGGAAAAGTAGACAGTACGCTCCAATCAGCAAAGAAAGAAAGGCTTCCCCACCTCACTCTCCAGAATCAAGAACACGTACGTAATTCAAATATGCAACTGCTGTGGGGACACAGCCAGTTCACACCAGGAACCTGAGGGGAAGCCAAGAAACTGCAGCAGGTCACAACTGTTGAAAACACCAAGTCTGGTCCCAGAAGCAATCGCCACCCCCTTTCTCCCATGTTGCCTGTGTAGAAACACTCCGTGCCTCTGCAGTCAGCTACCCAGGCTCAGCCATGCAGCTCCATGTCACACTGCCCCCCCCACAGAGCGCCCTCCTCTGACCCAGCGCCCCCCCACAGAGCGCCCTCCTCTGTCCCAGCGCCCTCCTCTGACCCAGCGCC
>NW_025410354.1:0-7964 GCF_002201575.2 Neomonachus schauinslandi
ATTTTTAACCTTTCTCTTACTGATGTTATGTATCATGTTAATTGATGCGTAAATACCGAACCACACTGGCATCCTCGAAATAAAATGATATTTTTAATGTATTGTTGGATTGTGTTTGCTAGTGTTTCGTTGAGGATTTTTGCATCTATGTTTATCAGAGATATTAGCCTGTAGATCTCTTTTTTAGTGGTTTATTTATCTGGTTTGGTATCAGGGTAATGCTGGCCTTATAGAATAAATTTGAAAGTTTTTCTTTTCTTCTATTTTTTGGAATTATTTGAAAGGATTAGATGTACCAGTTTTTTTTTTTTTTAATTTTTGTTAGAATTTACCTGTGAAGACAACTGGTCTTATAATTTTGTTTCTTGGGAGTTTTTTATATTACTGATTCAGTCAACTTGTTGAAATCAATCTATTCAAATTTTCTATTTCTTCCTGCTTCAGTTTTGGTAGGTTATATGTTTCTAGGAATTTATCTATTTTTTTCTGTTTTGGCTAATTTGTCAGCATGTTGCTTTTCATCATATTTTCTTATAATTGTATTTCTGTGGTTTTGGTTATTTCTCCTCTTTCATGTTTGATTTTTGTGTCCTTTCACTATTTTTTTTGTTGAAGTGGGTGGCTAGAACTCTGTCCATTTTTAAAAATATGAGAGAGAGTTTGTGAGAGAGTTGGGGGAGGGGCAAAGGGAGAGGAAGAGAGAGAATCTCAAGCAGACTGCTCACTGGGAGGGAAGCCCCACATGGGTCTCAGTCTCACAACCCTGAGATCATGACTTGAGCCAAAATCAAGAGTCAGACACTTACCCTATTGAGTCACCCAAGTGCCCCTAGAACTATCAATTTAGTTGAACTTTTCAAAGAACCTACTCCTGGTTTTGTTGATCTGTTCTATTGTTTATTCATTTTCTACATAATTCATTTATTTCTGCTCTAATCTTTACTGTTTCCTTCCTTCTGCTAGTTTGGGGTTTCTTTGAATTCTTTTTCTAGTTCCTTTAGGTGTAAGGTTAGGTGTTTATTTCAGATTTTTCTTACTTACTGAGGTAGGCCTGTATTGCTATAAACTGCCCTCTTAGAACACCTTTTGCTGATGTATTTTGGACAGTATTGTCTTCATTTTCTTTTGTTTCCAAGGACTTTTTAAATGGTTCTTTGATTACTTGGTTGACCCATTCATTGTTTAGTAGCATGCTATTTAACCTCCATGTATTTTTGGACTTTCTGGAATTTTTCTTGTGTTTGGTTTTGTTTCTTTCTTTGTCTATTTTTCTTGTGTTTGATTTCTAGTTTTATGGCATTGTGGTCAAAAAAGATGCATGGTATAACTTTGATCTTTATGAATTTGTTGATGCTTTTTTTGTGGCCTAATATGTGATCTGTTCTGGAGAATATACCATGTGCACTTGAAAAGAATGTGTATTCTGCTGTTTTAGAATGGACTGCTCTGAATAATTCTGTTAAATCCATCTGGTAGAGTGTTCATTCAAAGCCATTGTTTCCTTGTTTGTTTATTTATTTATTTATTTATTTATTTATTTATTTATTTATTTATTTATTTATTTATTTATTTAGAGAGTGGGGCAGAGGGAGAGGGAGAGGGAGAATCTTCAGCAGGTTCCATGAGTGGAGCCTGACACGGGGGCTTCCTATCACAACCCTGAGATCATGCTCTGAGCCTAAATCAAGAGTCAGACACTTAACTGCCTGAGCCACCCAGAAGCCCCAACTTGTTGATTTCCTGTTCGGATGAACTGTCCATTGATGTAAGTGGAGTTTTAAAGTCCTCTACTCCTATTGTATTACTATGAATTAGTTTTTTAATGTTTGTTATTAAGTATTTTATAGATATGGGTGCTCTCATGTTGGGTGCACTTTTATAACTGTTATGTTTTGTTGGATTATCCCCTTTACCATTATATAGTGCCCTTTTTTATCTTGTTACAATCTTTGTTTCCAGTCTAAGCAATTAAATATGTAATTGTATCTATTATAGAGAGCCGCTTCTGATTCTTTTCATCATCCACAAATATTTTTCATTGCTGACCTCCAATTTTGCTTGGAATTTTGAGTTAAACTTTCATTTAAAAAAAAAGGTAGCTTTTATTTAAATGTATTAAGTAACTCATTTCAAGAGATGAAAATTAGAGAAATATAACTGAAATCACTGGATATAAAACATATGATTAATCCTTAACATTATCAGAAAACAATGAAATAATGTTTTAAAAAATAAAATTGTTGGGGTGCCTGGATGGCTCAATTGATGAAGCATCTGCCTTTGGCTCAGGTCATGATCCCAGGGTCCTGGCTGGTTCCCTGCATTTAGCTCTCTGCTCAGTGGGGAGCCTGCTTCTCCCTCTCTGCTGCTCCCTCTGCTTGTGCACTCTCTCTCTCTAATAAGAAAATAAATAAATAAAATTAAAAAATAAAAATAAAAAATAATTATTTTATTTATTTTAATTTTTATTTTTTTAAAGATTTTATTTATTTATTTGACAGAGAGATACACAGTGAGAAAGGGAACACAAGCAGGGAGAGTGTGAGAGGGGAAGCAGGCTTCCCACTGAGCAGGGAGCCCAACGAGGGGCTCGATCCCAGGACCCTGGGATCATGACCTGAGCTAAAGGCAGACGCTTAACAACTGAGTTATCCAGGAGCCCCCTAAATAATGTTTTTAATAACCATCACTGTTGTGGGGTTATACAACTTACAAAATCTTAATTTAATTTAATTTTTAATTTTATTATTTTAATTTTTTCTTTTTCAGAGAGAGACAGAGGAAGAGGGAGAGAATCCATGCTGGGCATGGAGCCCAACACAAGGCTCTATTTCTGGACCCCAAGATCATGACCGGAGCCAAAATTAAGAGTCAGACACTTCACTGACTGAACCACCCAGGTGCCCTTAAATATTTTACTTTAATAGAACTGCATATATTTATCACCATGTATTTGCATTTTTGAAATACTTTACCTATTTTACAACCTCTGATCATTCTAAACATATTGTTGAATATGGTTATTCCTAAGCATAATGTAAAATTCTGATGATAAAATGAGGAAGAAATGTACATGTTTCCCACTCCAGTTAGGAATTCAAATATCCTGGGGTGCTTGGGTGGCTCAGTTGGTTAAGTGTCTGACTTGGGGTCCTGGGATTGAACCCTGACTTGGGCTCCCTGATCAGCAGGGAGTCTGCTATCCCCTCCCCCTCTAACACTTCCCCCACTCCGCTCATCCCACCCCTTCGGCCCCTCCCACTGCTCGTGCTCCCTCTCTCTCTCAAATAAATAAATAAATAAATAAATAAATAAATAAGAAATAAATAAATAAATAAAATCTTAAAACAAAAAAAAGAATATAAGAATCCTGGAGGTCATGCTCTCTCAGGAGAGGACACACTGGGCTACTACTTAAACTTGATTCTATGTTACTTCGCCAAGATGACCCACAACCGCTTTGTCCTCATAGACTTGAGATGATTTAAAGTCAATATAAGACCAGATAAATCTGAAATGCATACTTCTATATTCTTTTTGCCAAATCACTTAAGTAATATCACTATAACCTAGCCAGTTCAGAAGTATGCCTATAAAAATATAGGCATGTAAAAATGCAATTTAGTCTACATCATCATTGGAATGAAACACACACTTTTACATATAATGTCTGAGACTAGTGGCAGGTTTTACTTCGGAATGTGAGTTGTGGTAAACTCATCAAGGCACTACAATTTCTTCTAAATTACTTCAGTGGAATCCGCAGGCTAAACAGTTACTGGATGGCTGAAGTGTTGTTCCTGTGAATGGTAGTTCTTTGCCTTCACAAAACCATGTCTTTGATAAAAAATAATAATAATAATAATAAAATTTTTAAAAAAGATCTAGTCTTGAAAGTATGTTTTCTACCAGATAAACAGACATATAAATTTTATTTCATTAAATAAAGCATTTCAAATTCATTTCCACTGATATATATTGCCTCATATAAAGCCCATTCTTCTAGGATATTTTACTTGAATTGAAATATTAATCAAGGAATGAAATATGGATGTGCAAAATTAGATATAATAATGATTTCCAGCTACCGTTTTAGTGTAGTACTAAGAAAGTCACACCAATTTCTTGAATATATTTTTAATAAAATTATATTACTTGAGGATCATCTATAGCAAAGAGTTATATAGAAAGAACCATGTATACTCTTCTTTTTTATGATGTATTCATTTATTTTATAGAAGGAAAAGCAACGTGCATGAGCCTGGGGTCTGTGGTAGAAAAAGAGAGGGAGGTTTTGTTTTGTTTTGTTTTTAAAGATTTTATTTAATTTAGAGAGAGTGAGAGACAGCACGAGATGGGAGAGGGTCAGAGGGAGAAGCACACTGGATCCTGGGACCCCGGGATCATGACCTGAGCTGAAGGCGGTCGCTTAACCAGCTGAGCCACCCAGGCGCCTGAGAGGGAGGGTTTTAAGCAGTCTCCACACTGAGCTCAGAGCCCAGTGGGGGTTCCATCTCAAGACCTGAGATACTGACCTGAGCTGAAACCAAGGGTTGTATGCTTAACCGACTGGGCCACCCAGGCGCCCAAACCACATGTATTCTTAATAATTAAGCTATTCAATGAGAAGCACTGCTGCAAAGAAACAGAACAATAAATTGAAAAAGAATACTTTTAGAATCTATAATTTGAAACGTGTTAGCGACTATTACCACATGATGAATTTGTAAGATTGTTGTTATTTTTTTAAGTTAGACAATAAGCCTTCTATCATTAGTGTAAAAATTCAGTTGAAAGTAGCATTTAAACATAAAAGTAACTTTTTCAACCATAATGTAAGACTTTTAACATCTTAAATGAGCTCACTGTCTAATCATGGTGAAACCTCATATATTGTTTGCATAAGAACTTTAGGGAAAATTTCATCTCTAGGGCACACTTACGTGCATTGTCTTCGTTGCAGATGATTTTTGTTAGATCTGCTACCATCACACACAAAAAAATAAAAATAAAGAGAGATCAGGGTGAATTCTCAAAATATATTTGTTCAAATGGAAAACAAAAAACAATCCAATAACTTTTAACTCATAGGTTTGCAAAAATATGACTTAATTCTATTCTACCTTTAAATATGTATATAGAGCAGAGGATGTACATGAATCAGGAGATGTTTTGTGTTAACCATAGCAACATTTTTTTCCTAAAAATAGTGTGAAGAAGATGTACATGGTTATGGAGGTAGGAGCCTCACCTTTCTGAAAGTCCAAAGGTTGAACACTAGTGTAACCAATCAGGGTTCTTTGTGCCCAAGTTCATAAACAAGAAGTTAGATAATGGTTGGCACTCACTTAATATTATTCCATAGAATCAAGATCTATTAATATCAAGGAAAAGCAAACATACGTTTATATATTAAAATATATTTATTATAAAATATATTTATGTACTTAATGATAAATATTATTAAACATTTTTATATTTAATATAATATGAAATATAAAACATGTCAATTTTATATATGAATAATGATTATATATAAATATAGACTGTATATGCGAGAACAAGGAGCAAGATGAGGTAGGTTACACTTTTGAGGAAATATACACATGCTTATTCCAGCTTGATCTTAATGGGATGTAACTCCTATTAAATAAGTACATATGTCTTCTCTTCCTTTCTCCCAACTACAATATGCAGTTTTAAAAAAATGGTAACATGTCCTATCACTTTCCTATAAAATACCTTAAAACAATTTCATAAAACAAAACAAAACAGAAATCTAACAAACAAAATACCTCCTTGAAGGAGACAAGCATTAACAGTTTTAGACAAAAACATTGACACTTGAATCCAAACATCTGATTTTAAATTAAGGAGAAATCCCTTTGATGTTTAGCACTTGCCTAAAACCAATCACTAAGGAAATATTTCTGGAATATTAAAGGGCAAATCTAGGTTTGAGAACTCTGGATCATGCACTGTTTTGGAAGATCTCCCTAAGGAAAAAAATAAAAACAAATACAAAAAGAATATTCACAGATGTCTTTGGAAAGAGTCTATGCAAGTGAGAGGCTTCAAATATTCAGTTTCTTTAGCTCCAAATCTGCCTGTGATTTCAGTTGAATAAGTTTTCATCGTGTTTATCAATTCATTGTTTTTATTTTCATTTGCTGCTTTGTTAGAAAACTATATTAAGTGTATTATGTTAGAAGTAAATTATTTATGATGGTTATGTGAAAATTAAATTTCAAATGTTGCCCATGGTATAAACACGGAGATATGTCCTTAGGAATCCATAAATGGAGCCTGTGGTGGAAGTGACTTGTATAGATGAAGGGGACCTGGGGAAACCTGGTTTACTCTGTCCAGATGGGAGAACAGGAACTTAATGTTTGCTTTATTTACTCAGAGGTTTACTCTGAACTTTCTATCGTGTCTCATCATATCACCTAATACTGAGGGTGACTTTTAAGAATTAAATTATTTAATGCAGGTAAGTAACTTAACAGTGTCGCCTGACATACGACAAACAGTCAACAAGTATTAATTTTAATAATGGCCGTTGTTATTAGTATTTTTATTTGATTGTCATTCTATATAAACTGCACTACTCCAGTGTGGACATAAAACCTTTCAATATTTATCCACATCCAAGAGGAACCTAGTTTTATTAGACACTCAAAAGAAAACAAACATAAAAAAAACCCCAAACTATCCCAGTAGAAAATAAGTAAAAATTAACCCTGTAATAAAACCACTTATCTACCTATATGTGCAGCCCAACCCAACCACATGGTTGCTGAGCAGGCCTGAGCTCCTCCTAAGTAGAGGGCAGCCTCCCTGTCCTCAGTTCACCACCCCACACAGGGGAAATGACTATTGTTCCACCACCAGGGAAATAATCTGAGTCCCACACATGGGAGTTTGAACCCAAATGGTGAACTGAGAGGGATTTGAGATGTCTCTTTACCTCCTTTTCTACTCTTTGGTTCACATGAGAGAGGAAAGGAAACATAAAATATTGTCCTACAATATCTGATCCAATGTAAAAAGTTAGTTTATGCAAACACATCACACACACACACACACAAAAGAATTGAATCTCCATGTCAGATAGTTAATATTTTGGCAGCTGTCAAATCAACATTGTATATATTCCATATTTATTTAGAGAAAAATGAATTACTACAATAGGGTAAATAAATATAGAGAAAGATGTTTATTAAGGTACAAACATCATACTGTTATGGAGCAATTGTCTCTGGTGTCATATTTCCCCATTTCTCATTAAACCAAAAAGAACAAAACACGCCAAACAAGAAGCTTATTTCAGCAGTTCAATAGAACCTTGTTCCTTGCAAATAATTTGTTCATATGTTGACTCCTATAGATTGGCTCCTCTCTGACATGACATCACTACCTACTGACATACCTCAGCAAATTAGCTTTTTCATCTATATTAAATAGTCTTTATTGTTCACATAGTGATGAATACAATGTTCTCTCCACTATCAAATGATTATAATTGTATTATTATTTCTAGATATACTGCTGTTCTAGGTGCCTGCTCAGCTGTTCTGCATCCTTGCTTTAGTCTGTAGGAAGTGAAATTTATAAAAGTCAGGAGAAGGGTAAATGCTGCTTCAGACACTAATAGCATGTTTAAGCACCAAGGAACATATGGTCATACATGAAAAAGTAAAGTAATAACATCATTGCACCATAAAATTCCAGGCAGAGATCAGCTTATAAATATAGGAAGAAGCCAGATGTGTGCATTTATTCAGTCACCTGTATTCATGTATCATCAGATTTTGCTAAGGAAAGTACATTGTCATGAGTTACTAGTCAACACGATAGGAATGATGGCACAATGTATCTCCACTCTTACAAGAAAAATCTTAGTTTTTTTTCTTAAAATTGATATTCCAATTTGAGAGGCAAATCTCGATTGCACCGAATCT
>NW_025410355.1:0-7947 GCF_002201575.2 Neomonachus schauinslandi
TTAAAATAAAGATAGAACTACCCTACAATCCAGCAATTGCAACATTATGTATTTACACAAAGGATAGAGAAATAGTGATTCAAAGTGATACATGAACCCCGTTCTTTCTAGCAGCATTATGAAATATAGTCAAATTATTTAGAGCCCAAATGTCCCGTGAATGATGAATGTATAAAGAAGGTGTGGGAGATACATATTTATATTTGTGGGTTATATATGGGAAATATATATAATAATATTTTCTGAGCTATATATAGGATATTTCTATTTATATCTATATATATCCTGTAGATATCTCTCTCTATCTAACCTATAAATATATCCTATATAGATAGATATTTATACCTGTATAAGATATAGATAGATATACATATATACATCTATCTATAATCTTGCCATTTGCAATGGCATGAATGGAGCTAAAGAGTATTAGTATTATGCTAAGTGAAGTAAGTCAGTCAGAGAAATAAAAATAACATATTTCACTAATATGTGGAATTTAAGAAACAAAACAAACGGACAGAGGGGGAAGAAAAAAAGAGACAACCCAGGAAACAGACTCTTAGCTATAGAGAACAAACAGGTGGTTACTGGAGGGAAGGTGGGTGGGGGGGATGGGTTAAATAGGTGACTGGTATTAAAGAGGGCACTTGTGATGAGCACTGGGTGCTGGATGAATCACTAAATTTTACACCTGAAACTAATACTACATTCTATGTTGACTAAGTGCTATGTAAATAGCAATTTGGAGAAAAAACAAAAAGGAATTGCAACATGGCAATTCACAACTAAAAAATAGTCTTTACAGAACATCCTGGTGCATAGCTTACCAAATTGAATATTACTAAAAATTAGTACCTTCATTTTTTTTTTCCTGTGACAATCAGGGTAAAATGCACTTGATGTATTATTAGTTTCAGAGATAGAGTCAATCATCTGAAAAAGGAAAAGGCTTTATGAAACTGTCCATGTGATTTCTTTCCTGAATTTTCAATGATCAGCATCCACATAACACAGTCCATACAGTTAACAGGTAGACAGATGATAGATGATAGATTAGATAGATAAATAGATGATAGATATAGATATATGATAGATATTTCATGGCATGTTGACAAAATTTCTCTTATTGTTGTTGTGTGTATTATCTCTTCCCTAAAAATCTATTGTACTTTTACGTAATAAACTACAATAGATCACCGAAAACAAACAAACAGATATCTATGAGGCATATTAGTCATCCCTTTACTTAGGTATCTTGCTTTTGTTTTGTCCTGTACTTTCATTTGGCCCATATTCCTCTGTCTCCTCATTTTTTTCCTAACTCTAAATTTGTTTCTGTGTGCTAGGGATGTCAGCTCTGTCTCCTGCTTTTTGAAGTAGTGGCCTTATGAAGAGGTCCTGCAGTGATCCCCGGTGCAGTGTCCTATGTTCACCAGAACCCTGCCTTTCAGGGGTGTCTTCTATGTGGGTTGTGTAAGCTGTGCTGTTGTGGTTTACCCACTTGTTCCTTCATTCCAGTCACCTGTGGTGGCTCTCTGCCTGTTTTGGGCAGAGTTTGACCCCTGTGGTGTAAGTGGACCTGTCTGGAGCCACCTTGGACTTGACTTGAGTCAGCCCAGATATTTGCCATAGATGTAGTAGCATCAGGCTACAGGGTGCTTTCCCTGTGTTGTCCATGTAGAAGATTTCATTGGCAGGCACAGCCTGTAATCAAGCCAGTTGTCTGCCTACAGCTCACTGCTGAGGCTGCTGTCTCACGGGTGTGTGTGATTATCTTTCTTTGTCTACGGCAGAGGAGTTCCTTTGGAAATGGTCTAGTCCTTCTCAGGTTGGATGGGCTCTGCCCAAGAGGGTATTAGAGGAGACATACCCCCCACCTGGGGAGGGTCAGGACACGCAGTGTTTGTAAGGTTTGTGTTCTGGTCTTCTGATGACTGCCTGGCTAGAGGGGTGGATCCATCAAAGCATGGGCTGGTGGGGTTCACTGCCAGGAGGATAAGTAGTGACTGTTTCAAACTTGGTCCCTCTGGTTTTCAAAGCAAAAATATATGGAGATTTGTCCTCCCCATGGGGGCTCCCCAGTGTGATAGTGTTTCTCTCCCCTCTCCATGCCAATGGGTCCCTTCCTTTCATGGGAAGTCCCAAGGTCCCTTTAGCTTTACTGCCATCTCTGCCCTTCCTATCCTCTTCAATGTTCCCTCTTCTCTACATTTAGTTTTGGGGTTCGTTCTGCCAACCTTTGGCCTTTTTCTGAGTTATTTACATTGATGTGAGTGTTATATAGTTGTATCTGCAGGACAAGGTGAGCTTAGGGTCTTCCTACTTTCCCATCTTCCCAGCAATCGACCTCTTGCTGGTTTTAAAGTTCACTCTTTATCATTACATTTTGCTATTTTAAATATAATGTGCCTTGGTATGGACCTCCTTGGGTGGATTTTGTTGGGGGCTCTCTGCCTTCTGGAAGTGGATGTCTGTATCTTTTCCCAGAGTAGAAACATTTTCAACTATTCCTTCTGTCCATTTTTCTCACTTTTCTCCTTCTGGGGTATTTATAATGTTAATGTGATTACACTAGGTGATACTGCTGAGTTCTTTTAACCTATTCTCACTTTGTAATTTTTGTTGTTGTTGTTCATCTGTTTGCTTTCCACTACTCTGTCTTCCAGCTCACTGATCTATTCTTCTGCCTTTTCTAGTCTACTATTTATTCCCTCTAGTGTATATTTAATTTCATTTGTTTCATTCATTATCTTTGGTTATTTTTTGTATGATCTATCTCTTTGTTAAAGGTCTTACTGTGATCTTGCACTCTTCTCAATTCCAATAAGTATCTTTATGACCATTACTTTGAATTCTTAATCAGTCATATTGCTTGTCTGTCTCTCTGTGTGTGTTTCTCTGTATTAGGAAAGTCAGCTATGTTTCTTGACATTACACGTAGAGGTTTTATGAAGGAGAGCTCTGGGGGTGCCCTACAGTGTAATGCTCCCTGTTCACCAGATCCAGGTGCTTCAAGGATGTCTCCTTTGTCGTTGCTGGCACCCTATGTCGTCACTGAGCTGCAGGTGCCTTCAGCCTAGTAAACTGCATGGTCTACTTTGCTTGTTTTGTTTTTTTTTTTTTTTTCAGATTTAGTGCATGTATTTTTAAGAGCCCAGTCTGGGGCCACCATGGACTTGTAGTCAGGTAGTGTCAGTAGTCAGCTCAGATGGCTGTCCTCTTCCTGCAGGCTGTGTCTGGTTGGATCTATTATGAATAGCCCTGGTGTGAACATTCTAATAATTGTCTTCGAGAACACACATACATGTATTTCTGATGGGTATTTCCCTAAGAGTAGAATTGTTAGATGATAAGTTCTGTGTCTATTAGGGTGAAAAATTACAGCTATATAACACATGGAAAAATGTAGGCATTACAATAAAACTGGAAATCTTTTAGAATAAATGATATGCAGATAAGCTATGTCTGGCAAGAAACTAATAAGCATGAGTGATATTATGAAGGAAAAATGATTGCAAATAAATAAATTTAACAATATTGCTATATGCATAATTATTAAAGTAAATTTTATTCCTATACTTGTAAATTTAATATAATTTTCACTAAACCCCTTCAGTTTGTGTGTGAATATGAACATTTTCAAGTTGACCATAGAATTAATAAATTTATGCAAATGTCAAAATAGCTCAAAGAAAATTTATAACTCATAAAATGAGAACATTTACATTAATAGATATCAAAACCTATAATAAGTTACAATAATTGATCATTGTATTGGTTCAAATATAGACCAATGCAATAAATTAGGCATTGAAGATATGGATTTGTATATATATTGATAATTTACAACAAAGATGGCCATTTAGGTCAGTGAAGGGGAAATTCAGTTCATTAAACCTGTTGTATCAACTGTACACTCCTGTGTAAAAGAATAAACCCTCATTCTTCCATATCATTTGCAAAATATAAATAAATGTAAATCCAAATTTCCTTAGATCTAAGCGTTTAAGGTAAAACAATAAAGCATCAAGAAAAAAAATTAGGCCAATATTTTCATGAGCTGGGAGCTGAGAAAACATTCTTCAATATGACAAAATCACACTAATCATAAAGAACAATATTGATACATCATACTATAATAAGCAAAGATTGGTAAAATATCTTCTTAAAAATAATTATTTTATTCTTACTGAATATTTTGTAATAAACTCATCTCTGACAGTTTCCTTGCAAAAGGATATCTATTCTTCACATGGTCCAATTATTACTTTGTGTAATTTGCAGAGCTAGAACAAGTTACTCAAGATTCAGAGGTTCTTGAATAAACGGGGTAGTAGGTATATTTGAGGAGGATCCATAAATCACTACCTAAATGCATATGGTGAAAATATTCTTGCTAGCTTTCCCCAAAGTGTCCTGAGGCCATTTGCAATGGTAACTTTGCTTTGGGCAAAGGGAACTATCCAGATTCATGAACATCACTAAACTGAATTATAGATTCGGTGCAATCGAGATTTGCCTCTCAAATTGGAATAACAATTTTAAGAAAAAAAACTAAGATTTTTCTTGTAAGAGTGGAGATACATTGTGCCATCATTCCCTATCCTGTTGACTAGTAACTCATGACAATGTACTTTCCTTAGCAAAATCTGATGATACATGAATACAGGTGACTGAATAAATGCAGACATGTGGCTTCTTCATGTATTTATAAGCTGATCTCTGCCTGGAATTTTATGGTGCAATGATTTTATTACTTTACTTTTTCGTGTATGACCATATGTTCCTTGGTGCTTAAACATGCTATTAGTGTCTGAAGCAGCATTTACGCTTCTCCTGACTTTTATAAATTTCACTTCCTGCAGACTAAAGCAAGGATGCAGAACAGCTGAGCAGGCGCCTAGAACAGCAGTATATGTAGAAATAATAATACAATTATAATCATTTGATAGTGGAGAGAACATTGTATTCATCACTATGTGTACAATAAAGACTATTTAATATAGATGAAAAAGCTAATTTGCTGAGCTATGTAAGTAGGTAGTGATGTCATGTTAGAGAGGAGCCTATCTATAGGAGTCAACATATGAACAAATTATTTCGAAGGAACAAGGTTCTATTGAACTGCTGAAATAAGCTTCTTGTTTGGTGTGTTTTGTTCTTTTTGGTTTAATGAGAAATGGGGAAATATGACACCAGAGGCAATTGCTCCATAACAGTATGAAGTTTGTACCTTAATAAACATCTTTCTCTATATTTATTTACCCTATTGTAGTAATTCATTTTTCTCTAAATAAATATGGAATATATACAATGTTGAGTTGACAGCTGCCAAAATATTAACTATCTGACATGGAGATTCAATTCTTGTGTGTGTGTGTGTGTGATGTGTTTGCTTAAACTAACTTTTTACATTGGATCAGATATTGTAGGACAATATTTTATGTTTCCTTTCCTCTCTCATGTGAACCAAAGAGTAGAAAAGGAGGTAAAGACACATCTCACATCCCTCTCAGTTCACCATTTGGGTTCAAACTCCCATGTGTGGGACTCAGATTATTTCCCTGGTGGTGGAACAATAGTCATTTCCCCTGTGTGGGGTGGTGAACTGAGGACAGGGAGGCTGCCCTCTATTTAGGAGGAGCTCAGGCCTACTCAGCAACCATGTGGTTGGGTTGGGCTGCACATATAGGTAGATAAGTGATTTTATTACAGGGTTAATTTTTAGTTATTTTCTATTGGGATAGTTTGGGTTTTTTTTAAGTTTGTTTTCATTTGAGTGTCTAATAAAACTAGGTTCCTCTTGGATGTGGATAAATATTGAAAGGTTTTATGTCCACACTGGAGTAGTGCAGTTTATATAGAATGACAATCAAATAAAAATACTAATAACAACGGCCATTATTAAAATTAATACTTGTTGACTGTTTGTCGTATGTCAGGCAACACTGTTAAGTTACTTACCTGCATTAAATAATTTAATTCTTAAAAGTCACCCTCAGTATTAGGTGCTATGATGAGACACGATAGAAAGTTCAGAGTAAACCTCTGAGTAAATAAAGCAAATATTAAGTTCCTGTGCTCCCATCTGGACAGAGTAAACCAGGTTTCCCCAGGTCCCCTCCATCTCTACAAGTCACTTCCACCACAGGCTCCATGTATGGATTCCTAAGGACAAATCTCCGTGTTTATACCATGGGCAACATTTGAAATTTAATTTTCACATAACCATCATAAATAATTTACATTTCTTCTAACATAATACACTTAAAATAGTATTCTAACAAAGAAGCAAGTGAAAATAAAAACAATGAATTGATAAACATGATGAAAACTTATTCAACTGAAATCACAGGCAGATTTGGAGCTAAAGAAACTGAATATTTGAAGCCTCTCACTTGCATAGACTCTTTCCAAAGACATATATGAATTTTGTATTTGTATTTGTTTTTATTTTTTTTCCTTAGGGAGATCTTCCAAAACACTGCATGATCCGGAGTTCTCAAACCTAGATTTGCCCTTTAATATTCTAGAAATATTTCCTTAGTGATTGGTTTTAGGCAAGGGCTAAACATCAAAGGGATTTCTCCTTAATTTAAAATCAGATGTTTGGATTCACGTGTCAATGTTTTTGTCTAAAACTGTTAATGCTTGTCTCCTTCAAGGAGGTATTTTGTTTGTTAGATTTCTGTTTTGTTTTGTTTTATGAAATTGTTATAAGGTATTTTATAGGAAAGTGATAGGACATGTGACCATTTTTTAAAACTGCATATTGTAGTTGGGAGAAAGGAAGATAAGACATATGTACTTATTTAATAGGAAGTTATATCCCATTAAGATCAAGCTGGAATAAGCATGTGTATATTTCCTCAAAAGTGTAACCTACCTCATCTTGCTCCTTGTTCTCGCATATACAGTCTATATTTATATATAATCATTATTCATATATAAAATTGACATGTTTTATATTTCATATTATATTAAATATAAAAATGTTTAATAATATTTACTGTTAAGTACATAAATATATTTTATAATAAATATGTTTTAATATATAAACGTATGTTTGCTTTTCCTGGAGCAATGGGGTTGCCTTATGTTATCTCAAAGAATTACCTACAGAGATTGGTTAGAATTCAATGTGTCTTTAATATTCCAAGATTAATAGATCTTGATTCTATGGAATGATATTAAGTGAGTGCCACACCATTATCTAACTTCTTGTTTATGAACTTGGGCACAAAGAACCCTGATTGGTTACACTAGTGTTCAACCTGTGGACTTTCAGAAAGGTGAGGCTCCTACCTCCATAACCATGTTCATCTTCTTCAGACTATTTTTAGGAAAAAAATGTTGCTATGTTTAACACAAAACATCTCCTGATTCATGTACATCCTCTGGTCTCTATACATATTTAAAGGTAAAATAGAATTAAGTCATATTTTTGCAAACCTATGAGTTAAAATTTATTGGATTGATTTTTTTTTCCATTTGAAAAATGATATTTTGAGAATTCACCCTGGTCTCTCTTTATTTTTATTTTTTTTTTGTGATGGTAGCAGATCTAACAAAAATCATCTGCAATGAACACAATGCACTTAAGTGTGCCCTAGAGATGAAATTTTCCCTAAAGTTCTTATGCAAACAATATATGAGGTTTCACCTGATAGGGAGTGAGCTCATTTAAGATGTTAAAAGTCTTACATTATGGTTGAAAAAGTTACTTTTATGTTTAAATTCTACTTTCAACTGAATTTTTACACTAATGATGGAAGGCTTATTGTCTAACTTAAAAAAATAACAACAATCTTACAAATTCATCATGTGGTAATAGTCGCTAACACGTTTCAAATTATAGACTCTAAAAGATTTACTTTTCAGTTTATTGTTCTGTTTCTTTGCAGCAGCGCCACTCATTGAATATTACCAATTATAAAAGTATTA
>NW_025410356.1:0-7945 GCF_002201575.2 Neomonachus schauinslandi
GTGATACAATACATTAACAAAAGAAAGAACAAGAATCATATGATCCTCTCAATAGATGCAGAAAAAGCATTTGACAAAGTACAGTATCCTTTCTTGATATAAACTCTTCAGAGTATAGCGATAGATGGTACATACCTCAATATCATAAAAGCCATCTATGAAAAACCTACAGCAAATATCATTCTCAATGGGGAGAAACTGAGAACTTTCCCCATAAGGTCAGGTACGTGGCAGGGATGTCCACTATCACCACTGTTATTCAACATAGTATTGGAAGTCCTAGTCACATCAATCAGACAAGAAAAAGAAATCAAAGGCATCCAAATCAGCAAAGAAGAGGTCAAACTCTCACTGTTTGCAGATGATATGATACTTTATGTGGAAATCCCAAAAGACTCCACCCCCAGACTGCTAGAACTCATACAGGAATTCAGTCAAGTGGCAGGATATAAAATCAATGCACAGAAATCAGTGGCATTCCTATATACCAACAAGACAGAAGAAAGAGAAATTAAGGAGTCGATCGCATTTACAATTACACCCCAAACCATAAGATACCTAGGAATAAATCTAAGGAAAGAGACAAAGGATCTGTACTCCGAAAAGTATAAAGTACTCATGAAAGAAATTGAGGAAGACACAAAGAAATGGAAAAACATCCCCTGCTCATGGATTGGAGGAAGAAATATTGTGAAGACGTCAATGCTACCTAGAGCAATCTACACATTCAATCAATCCTCATCAAAATACCATCCACTTTTTTCAAAGAATTGGAACAAATAATCCTAAAATTTGTATGGAACCAGAAAAGACCCCGCATAGCCAGAGGAATGTCAAAAAAGAAAAGCAAAGCTCATGGCATCACAATTCCGGACTTCCAGCTCTCTTACAAAGCTGTCATCATCAAGTCAGTATGATACTGGCAGAAAAACAGACACATAGATCAATGGAACAGAATAGAGAGCCCAGAAATGGACCCTCAACTCTATGGTCAACTCATCTTTGACAAAGCAGGAAAGAATGTCCAGTGGAAAAAAGTCTCTTCAACAAATGGTGTTGGGAAAATTGGACAGCCACATGCAGAAGAATGAAACCAGACCATTTCCTTACACCACACACAAAAATAGATTCCAAATGGTTGAAAGGCCTCAGTGTGAGACAGGAGTCCATCAAAATCCTAAAGGAGAACACAGGCAGCAACATCTTCGACATCAGCTGAAGCAACTTCTTCCTAGAAACATCGCCAAAGCAAGGGAAGCAAGGGCAAAAATGAACTATTGGGACTTCATCAAGATAAAAAGCTTTTGCACAGCAAAAGAAACAGTCAACAAAACCAAAAGTCACCTGACAGAATGGAAGAAGATATTTGCAAATGACATATCAGATAAAGGGCTAGTATCCACAATTTATAAAGAACTTCTCAAACTCAACACCCAAAGAACAAAGAATCCAGTCAAGAAATGGGCAGAAGACATAAACAGACATTTTTCCAAAGAGGACATCCAAATGGCCAACAGACACATGAAAAAGTGCTCAATATCACTCGGCATCAGGGAAATCCAAATCAAAACCTCAATGAGATACCACTTCACACCAGTCAGAATGGCTAAAATTGACAAGTCAGGAAATGACAGATGTTGGCGGGGATGTGGAGAAAGGAGAATCCTCCTACACTTATGGTGGGAACGCAAGCTGGAGCAAGCACTCTGGAAAACAGTATGGTGGTTTCTCAAAAATTGAAAATAAAGCTATCATATGATCCAGCAATTGCACTCCTGGGTATTTACCCCAAAGATACAAATGTAGGGATCGGAAGGGGTATGTGCACCCCGATGTTTATAGCAGCAATGTCCATAATATCCAAATTATGGAAAGAGCCAAGACGTCCATCGAAAGATGAATGGATAAAGAAGATGTGGTATATATATACAATGGAATATTATGCAGCCATCAAAAGAATGAACACTTGCCATTTGCAACAACATGGATGGAAATGGAGGGTGTTATGCTGAGTGAAATAAGTCATTCAGAGAAGGACATGTATCATATGATCTCAGTGATATGATGAATTCTTAATCTCAGGAAACAAACTGAGGTTTGCTGGAGTGGGGGGTGGGGTGGGAGGGATGGGGTGGCTGGGTGATAGACATTGGGGAGGGTATGTGTTATGGTGAGCACTGTGAATTGTGCAAGACTGTTGAATCACAGATCTGTACCTCTGAAACAAATAATGCAATATATGTTAAGCAAAAAAAAAAAAAAGAAGAAGAAGAATTAGAAGATAGCAGGTGGGGAAGAATGAAGGAGGTGGAAATTGGAGGGGGAGACAAATCATGAGAGACGATGGACTCTGAAAAACAAACTGAGGGTTCTAGAGGGGAGGGGTTTGGGAGGATGGGTTAGCCTGATGATGGGTATTAAAGAGGGCACGTTCTGCATGGAGCACTGGGTGTTATGCCCAAACAATGAATCATGGAACCCTACATCAAAAACTAAGGATGTAATGTATGGTGATTAACATGATAAAAAAAATTCTCAAAAAAAAAAAAGAAAAAGTATACCATACTTATAAAGTGGAAGTACACGTGTTTTTAAAAATATATATCACTGAAAGGAATCTACAGTTTTAATGCAATCCCTATCAAAAAAAGGAGAATTTTTCATAGAAGTAGGACATATAATCCTAAAATTTGTGTGGAACCATAAAAATCTCAAAAACCCAAAGCAATCTTGAAAAGAACAAAATAATTGGTATCAATTTCCCAATTTCAAGATATACTACAAAGCCTTTGTAATCCATTTTGGTAGTGGTACAGTTATAGACATACAGATCAATGGACTAGAATACAGAGCCCAAAAATAAATCCATGCTTTTATGTTTAATTACACTATGACAAAACAAGAGTACACAATCAGTAAAAGACAATTCTCTTTAACAAGTGGTGTTAGGAATATTGCTGTATGCAAAAGAATGAAATGAACTACTTTCTTACACGTGAGTTTTAGAGCTGAAACCATAAAATTTCTAGAAGAAATGATATACTGTAATTTCCTTGACATTGACCAAAGAAACATTTTTCTAGACCTCTTCCTCTGAAAATAAAACAAAAGCAAAATTAAACTATTGGGAGTGCACCAAAATAAAAAGGTTTTGCCCAGTGAAAGAAATCGTCAATGGGATAAAAGTCACCTTTTGAATGGAAGAAAATATTTGAAAATGGTATTTCCTATAGGGGTTAATATCCAAAATAGATAAAGATCTTAATCATCTCAATAAAACAAAGCATTTGATTAAAAAATCAGCAGAGGACCTGAACAAACATTTTTCCAAAGAAGATATACAGATAGACAACAGACCCATGAAAAGCTGCTCAAATCACTAATCATGAGGGAAATTCATATTGAGACCACTATGAGATACAACTGTGAGAATGACTAAAATAAAAAGGACAAGAAATAAATGTTATAAAAAAAATGCTCCACATCACTTTCCATCAGGGAAATACAAATCAAAACCACAATGAGACACCAGTTAGAATGGCAAAAATTAATAAGGCAGGAAACAACAAATATTGGTGAGGATTTGGAGAAGGGGAACACTTTTACACTGTTGGTGGGCGGAGATTGGGAGGCTCCCATTTTCACTCTCGTCCTCCAAAGCTGCAGGGAAAGCTTGCAGGGAACAAAAGCTCCTGAGAGCAAACCCTGGCAGATTCCTTAGCTCAGCCGGGCAATGGTGGGTGATCCTGGCAATTCCACCTCTGGCAAAGACATTTGACAACCAGTGCAACAGGCCCCTCCTGCAGAAGATCAGCAAGAACAGCTAGCCAAGACCAAGTTTACTGATCAATGAGAACTGCAGAACGCCAGCGCTAGGGGAAAACAGCACATAGAATTCATGGCATTTCCCCCCTTGATTCTTTAGTCTTTCAAAGTTATTTTTTTTTCTTCTTTTTTTTAAAATTTCTTTTTCCCTATTTCAACCAGCAACTTATCAATCCCTTTTTAAAATTTTTTTTTATTTTTCATTTTTAGAGTCATATTCTATCCCTTCATAGTCGTTAACCTTATTTTTGGTATATATATAAGTTGTTCTCTCCTTAAAATTTTGGGATACAGTTTCATCTAGCAGACCAAAATATACCCTATATCTCTAGTATATGGCTTTGTTCTCATCTCCTGCCTGATCACATTCTCTCCCTTTTGTTTTTTTTAAATTTCACTTCTTCCTTTTTTTCAACCACCTTATTATCAATTCCTTTTATAAAATCTTTATAGTTTTCATCTTTACAGTCGTATTCCATCCCTTCATCATATTTGCCTTTATTTTTGTACATATATAAGCTTTTCTTTCTTTCTTTTTTTTTTTAAAGATTTTATTTATTTATTTGAGAGAGAGAATGAGAGAGAGCATGAGAGGGAAGAGGGTCAGAGGGAGAAGCAGACTCCCCGCTGAGCAGGGAGCCCGATGCGGGACTAAGCTTTTCTTTCTTTAAAAATTTGGGAGTCAGTTTCTTCTAACAGACCAAAATATGCCCAAAATCTAGTATGTGGCACTGATCTATTCACTAGCCTGATCATATTTGATCATATACATTATTTTTTAAATCTTTTTCTTTCTTTTCTCTTTCTTTCTCCCCAGTTTCAGGTCTCTTCTGATTTGTTTAGTGTATATTTTTCTGGGGTCATTGTTACTCTCTTAGCATTTTGTTCTCATTCATTTATTCTCCTCTGGACAAAATGATAAGATGGAAAAAATCACCTAAAAAAAAAAAAAGAACAAGGGGCAGTACCAAATGCCAGGGACCTAATCAATACAGACATTAGTAAAATGTTGGAACTAGAGTTCAGAATGAAAATCATAAAGATACTAGAGGGGCTTGAAAAAAGCATGGAAGATATTAGAGAAATCCTTTCTGGAGATATAAAAGAACTAAAATCTAACCAAATTGTGATCAAAAAGGCTATTAATGAGGTGCAATAAAAAATAAAGGCTCTAACTGCTAGGATAAATGAGGCAGAAGAGAGAATTAGTGATTTGGAAGACCAAATGATGGAAAATAAAGAAGCTGAGAAAAAGAGAGATAAACAACTACTGGATCACGAGGGCAGAATTCGAGATATAAGTGATAACATAAGACGAAACAATATTAGAATAATTGGGACCCCAGAAGAAGAAGAAAGAGAGAGAGGCAGAAAGTATATTGAAGCAAATTATACCAGAAAACTTCCATAATTTGGGGAAAGAAACAGGCATCAAAATCCAGGAGGCACAGAGAACCCCCCTCAAAATCAATGCAAATAGGTCAACAACCTTACATCTAATAGTAAAACTTATGAGTCTCAGAGACAAAGAGAAAATCCTGAAAGCACCTCAGGAGAAGAGGGCTGTAACCTACAATGACAGAAATATTAGATTGGCAACAAACCTATTCACAGAGACCCAGCAAGCCAGAAAGGCCTGGCAAGACATATTCAGGGTAATAAATGAGAAGAACATGCAGCCAAGAATACTTTATCTGGCAAGGCTGTCATTTAGAATGAATGGAGAGATGCAGAGCTTCCAAGACTGGCAGACTCTGAAAGAATATGTGACCACTAAGCCGGCCATGCAAGAAATATTCAGGGGGGTTCTATAAAAGGAGAAAGACCCCAACAGTGAAAAAGATCAGAAATTTACAGGGACAATCTATAAAAACAAGGTCTTCACAGGCAACATGAAGACAATAAATGTATATCTTCCAATAATCACTCTCAATGTGAACAGCCTGAATGCTCCCATAAAACGGCACAGAGTTGCAGATTGAATAAAAAGGACTCATCCCTATGCTGCGTACAAGAGACTCATTTTGAACCTAGAGATACATCTAGAGTGAAAGTGAAGGCATGGAGATCCATATTCCATGCTAGCGGACCTCAAAAGAAAGCTGGGATAGCAATTCTCATATCAGACAAATTAGATTTTAAACTCAAACCTGTAATCAGAGACACAGAAGGACACTATATAATTCTTAAAGGGTCTATCCAACAAGAAGATCTAACAATTGTAAGTATCTATGCCCCCAACATGGGAGCAGCCATCTACATAAGCCAACTGTTAACCAACATAAAGAGTCATATTGATAACAATACGTTAATTATAGGAGACCTCAATACTCCACTCTCAGCAATGGACACATCATCTAAGCAGACAAAAACCTGGAAACAAGAGCTCTGAATGATACACTGGACCAGATGGACCTCATAGGTATATACAGAACATTCCACCCTAAAACAACACAATACTCATTCTTCTCAAGTGCACATGGAACTTTCTCCAGAATAGACCACATACTGGGTCACAAATCAGGTCTCAACTGATACCAAAACATTGAGATTACTTCCTGCATAGTCTAAGGCCACATGCTTTAAAACTGGAACTCAATTAGAAGAAAAAATTTGCCAGAAATTCAAACACTTGGAAGCTAAAGACCACTCTGCTCAAGAATGTTTGGGTCAACCAGGAAATCAAAGAAGAACTGAAACAATTCGGGCGCCTGGTGGCTCAGTTGGTTAAGCGACTGCCTTTGGCTCAGGTCATGATCCTGGAGTCCCTGGATCAATCCCGCATTGGGCTCCCTGCTCGGCAGGGAGTCTGCTTCTCCCTCTGACCCTCCCGACCCTCCCCCCTCTCATGTTCTCTCTCTCTCAGTCTCTCTCTCTCAAATAAATAAATAAAATCTTAAAAAAAAAAGAACTGAAACAATTCATGGAAATCAATGAGAACGAAACACATCGGTCCAAAACCTATGGGATAGTGCAAAGGCTGTCCTGGGGGAAATACATAGCCATCCAAAACTCACTCAAAAAAATAGAAAAATCCTGAATTCACCACCTAACTCTACACCTTAAAGAACTAGAGAAAAAGCAACAAACAAGGCCTAAGCCGCGCATTAGAAGAGAAATAATTAAGATTAGAGTAGAGAGCAATGAATTAGAAACCAGAAACAAGGTAGATCAGATCAACAAAAGGGAAAGTTGGTTCTTTGAAAGAATTAATAAGACTGATAAACCACTGGCCAGAATTATCCAAAAGAAAAGTGAAAGGACCCAAATTAATAAAATTATGAAGGAAAGGGGAGAGATCACGAATAACATGAAGGAAATAGAAACAATTATTAGAAATTATTATCAACAACTACATGCCAATAAACTGAGCAATCTGGATGAAATGGAGGCCTTCCCGGAAACCTATAAGCTGCCAAGACTGAAACAGGAAGAAATTGACAACTTGAATAGGCCAATAACCAGTAACGAGATTGAAGCAGTGATCAAAAACCTCCCAAAAAACAAGAGTCCAGGGCCTGATGGATTCCCTGGGGAATTCTACGAAACATTCAAAGAAGAAATAATACCTATTCTCCTGAAGCTGTTTCAAAACATAGAAACAGACAGAAAACTTCCAGACCCTTTCTATGAGGCCCACATTACCTTAATCCCCAAACCAGGCAAAGACCCCATCAAAGAGGAGAATTTCAGACTGATATCCCTGATGAATATGGATTCCAAAATCCTCAACAAAATTCTAGCTAATAGGATCCAACAATACATTAAAAGGATCATCCACCACGACCTTAACAACACAGGAAACAAAATGTTTTGGTGAGAATGCAGAGAAAGGGGAACCCTCTCACATTGTTGGTTGGAATGAGAACCGGAGCAGCTGCTCTGGAAAACAGTACTACTAGGTATTTACCGAAAGGATTAAAAACAAACAAACAAACAAACAAACAAAAAACGTGATTCAATTGGATATATGCACTCCGATGTTTTTGGCAGCATTACCAGCCATATCAACAATAGAAAAACTATGGAAAGAGCCCAAAATATCCATCAAATGATGAATGATAAAAAATTTGTGTGTGCACACAATAGAATATTATTCAGTCATAAAGCCTAATGAAAT
>NW_025410357.1:0-7944 GCF_002201575.2 Neomonachus schauinslandi
GGATGAATTCAGACACCATGCTATAGTTCTGACCAGCCACAGATGCTGCATCTGCTCAGATCACAGGGAATGAAGGCGGCCAGAATAAAGATCATGAATCTACAAAATGGAGGAACTTTAAATGCATTGTGTTAGGATTTGGAAAATGACAAGGATACTCACTGTTTCTGCTGTTCTTTAGCATGGAACTAAAAGCCCTGAGCAGTGCTCTAAGGAAAAAAAAGAAAGAAGGTATGAGGATTTGACAGGAAGAGACCAGCTCACGCACCCAGAAAAAGCAAAAGAATGAAGTCAGAACATACCACAGCAAGAGAGAGCACAGATCTGCAGAATATGAGATCCACTTCCAAAAACCAGTATTTCTCATAGAATTACACCAGTAGTAATCATTCAAAATATGAATTTGAAGTAAAAAGTAAGATACTATTCCCAGGAGTGACCCAAAGTGTAGAGAAACAGCTCTCTAGCATTTTGGTCCGGTGATTCCTTTACGCTCAGGAAAATTTGAGCCTCTAATGGACTTTTGTTTTGGTACATTATCACTCCCCATGTTCACCATATTAGAAAGGAACACTGAGATTCTCTGAAAATATTCAGTTTTGGATACATTCAAAAGATGAGTAAATCTATTCAGTGTCTTTATAAGTAACATATTTTTTGGAAAGTAACTACTTTTACAAAATGAACATTTAGTGACAAGAGTGGTTTTTTTGTTGTTGTTTTTTTTAACATTTTAGCAAATTTGTTCCATGCTGGCTGGGTGGGAGACAAGATGATGCTTGTATCTACTTCTTCATTCAGCCTGTGGCAATATGTGGTTTTAGTTGAAGCATATGATGAAAATACATCCTCACCTTCATTGGAAAAGTGAGGACCTGATGGTCCCCCAGAAAAGGTCTCTGGGACCCCAGGGTCCTCATATCACACTTTGAGGTAGCCTCTGTTATAAAATATCCAGGAATGAATCAAACACATGCAATACTTCCAAATTTAGAAATTTTTACCATTAATAAAAATGTAGAAGGCGATTTGAATACATGGAGAACAATCTACATTCTCAGATGAGGTCAGCAAATATGGTAATGATGACACTTCTTCCTCAAATTATAGCATCAGGGCGACTGCATTTACATTTCCAGTGAATCAGCTGTACATCTCATAAAAGTTTCCTCAAATTTCTTCTGAAAAATGAGGTCAGTGCAAAACTATACTAATCTTCCTAAAATGGAGTCAGTAGGAAAGAAATGTTCTGGCAGGGATGGAGACTCATCATAGACATTATACACATCATAGTCTTTTTTTTTTTTAAAGATTTATTTATTTATTTATTTATTTATTTGAGAGAGCGAGAATGAGAGAGAGAGAGAGTACATGAGACGGGGGAGGGTTAGAGGGAGAAGCAGGTTCCTCACTGAGCAGGGAGCCCGGTGCGGAACTCGATCCCGGGACTCCAGGATCACGACCTGAGCCGAAGGCAATCGCTTAACCAACTGAGCCACCCAGGCGCCCCACATCATAGTCTTTTTTAAGTGTGAATCTGGAACAGACACGGACACTGATCAAATTGATTGGATACCTCAGAAAATATCCCCCCATGATTCACAGCTCAGCATGTGATAAAAGTGGGAGCACAAATTAAAGGGAAATGGTGGAATATTTAAGAGTTTGTGGTGGGAAAACTGGTCCTTTTATGCAGCAAAGTCAATCTGAATATCTGCCCAAGACCACACGCAAAGGCGGATTCCAGGATTCAAGACATAAATACGAAATAGGACACTGGGAAGTTAATAGGAGAGGGTGTAGGAGAAGAATTTTGTTGATCCAGGAGTGGAGAAGTACTTCCTTTTTTTTTTTTATTAAGTTCAATTAGCCAATATATAGTATATCATTAGTTTTTGATGTAGTGTTCAATGATTCATTAGTTGTGTATAACACCCAATACTATCCTAAACACATTTCAGAAACACAAACATTAGGTAATTTTGAAAGAATGAAAACATCAACACCAATAGTGTTTGTTCAACAGATGATGTCCTGGATCCAGTTAAGGGGAGATGGAAAGGTGGGGAAAGATCATTTTCATTGTCCACAACTGACCAGGGAATAGGATGTAGAATAAACAAGAAACCAGTTCCATCTACAAGAAGTAGAAAGCTCAATACAGAAATGAGTAAAGGTGTGAGCAGAGAACCCACAGAGGGTGTAGCACAGGCAAATGAAAACATGCTTAAAAGAAAAAAAAGCGGGAGGGAGGGAGAGAAAGAAAGGGAAATGCAGCGGAAATTCAGTGTCTACCCATTCAATGCCCCAAATTAGACAGTGCCCAGTGCTGATCAAGTGTGGGGAGAAAGCAATATTCGTGCCCTGCCTGTGAGAACTAGAGGGTGGAAATTAAGAGCTCCAGCACATGTGCTCCCGAGTGTCTATCTCCATTGCTCACAGGTATTTATAGGGCAGCATGTCAGGGGATGTTTTGTAGCATTGCTGGTGGTGAGGAATGGGAAAGGTTGCTTGTCCACAAGTGGGAAGAGGGCAGGTCACATGGGCTGGATGAAACTACTGGAGCTCCAGGCAGCAGCTGGATGCGCGTACAACCACGTAAAGGGCCCTCTCTTTATCATAGGAAACAAACTGGGGGTTGCTGGAGGGGAGGGGGGTGCAGGGATAGGGTAACTGGGTGATGGACATTAAGGAGGGCATGTGATGTAATGATATAACTGGGTATTATATAAGAATGATGAATCACAGGCCTGTACCTATGAAACCATAGTACATTACATGTTAATTAATTGAACTTAAATTAAAAATATTTTTAAAAGTATTAAGTGAATGAAGCAAAAACCAGATGAATGCTCTAGCATAATTCCATTTGGGCGTGTGAAATACAGAGCACCTGAAACTATTCTGGATGATGCTGTCACTATACATCTGTCAAGCCCACAGAACGTGCAACACAGACAGTGAACTCTAACATAACATGTGGGCTGAGATATTAATAATAATGTATCATATTGGTTCACCAATTGGAACAAATGCACCACACTAACACAAGAGGTAAATCTATAAAGAACTTCTCAAACTCAACACCCAGAAAACAAATAATCAAGTCAAAAAATGGGCAGAAGACATGAGCAGACACTTCTCCAAAGAAGACATACAAATGGCTGACACATCAAAATGTTCATCATCATTAGCCATCAGGGAAATTCAAATCAAAACCACATTGAGATACCACCTTACACCAGTTAGAATGGCAAAAATGGACAGGGAAAGGAACAACAAATGCTGGAGAGGTTGTGGAGAAAGGGGAACCCTCTTACACTGTTGGTGGGAATGCAAGTTGGTATGGCTACTTTGGAAAACAGTGTGGAGGTGCCTCAAAAAATTAAAAATAGAGCTACCCTATGACCTAGCAATTGCACTCCTGGATATTTACCCCAAAGACACAGATGTAGTGAAAAGAAGGGCCCTATGCACCCCAATGTTCATAGCAGCAATGTCCGCAATAGCCAAACTGTGGAAAGAACCAAGATTCCCTTCAACAGATGAACGGATAAAGAAGATGTGGTCCATATATATAATGGCATATTACTCAGCCATCGGAAAGGATGAATACCCAACTTTTACATCAACATGGATGGGACTGGAGGAGATTATGCTAAGTGAAATAAGTCAAGCAGAGAAAGTCAATTATCATATGGTTTCACTTATTTGTGGAACATAAGGAATAGCATGGAGGACATTAGGAGAAGGAAGGGAAAAATGAAGTGGGGGGAAATTGGAGGGGGAGTGAACCATGAGAGACTATGGACTCTGAGAAACAAACAGGTTTTAGAGGGGAGGGGGGATTGGTTAGCCCAGTGATGGGTATTAAGGAGGGCACGTATTGCATGGAGCACTGGGTGTTATACGAAAACAATGGATCGTGGATCATCACATCAAAAACTAATGATGTAATGTATGGTGACTAACATAACATAATAAAATTTTAAAAATTAAAAAAATAAATGGTGTGCAGGAGAGAGGATGTATGCCTTTTTCTGTAAACTAAAAACATTTCTATAAAATCTAAAAGTGACCAATTTTCTATGAAATTACAAAAGGAAAAATAATTTACAACATAGATATGCACAGAGAAATAATACCTATCTACAAGAGCATACACAGATCAAAGAGCATACCTTCAGTGTGTTAGAATGGTTGCTGAAACTGGAGGGAAACAGGGTGGCAGAAAGAGAACATGAACAAAATAAGAGAAGAACGTTGTCGTTGTGAAAACCAATGATTATCAAAAGCAGCGAACCAGAAATATCATTGACTCAAACCTCTGCACCTGTCGTCTGCCATAAAATAAAACAAAAAAAAATATTTTTATGAATGATTTGAGCCTCATTTGCTGCCCAGAGCTCTGGAAATCGTGGGCTCTGGGACAGGGCCCAGCCGTAATTACACCCTGTGGTCTCCCTGGGGCCTTGTTCCCAAGGATCCCCCACAATAGGATGGCAGGCCAGAAATGGCAGGCCAGGGAAGGACCTTCCTGGAGTGAGGAAGGCTGTGCTGATGATCTGGAAATAGTCTTGTGGCCCCGCAGCTGTCCCACCCAGAAATCCAGACACCGGTGTCAGCCCCCTTCCGTGCCTCCTCCCCCGTCACTCAGCATCACCTCTGCCTACAAAATGGCTGCCCCTGGATTCTGCTCCTCTCCCTCTCTGTGGCTCCACCTCCCTCCCCTGCACTGCTCACTGCCCCAGACTCCTCCTCTGCTCCCACTCCATTCTGGCTTCCAGAGAGCATTGTCTGAAACATACACCCAGTGCAGTCATCAGAGCCAGGCTTCAAGTCCCAGCGTTTGCTGTGTGTTTCTGAGAAAGAAAATTCCAGCTCTGAGCCTCCTCACCCCAAATGAAAAATGGGAGTAAGCAGAGAACTGTCTGGACAAGGTCCATGAGCATTCACAGAAAGGGCCCCATGTTTACCTCAGATGGGTAGTTATCACTGAATTTGACATCTTTTCTGCCCTCTAAGCTGTTTTCTGTCCTCAGTCTGTACCACATGGGACCAACTGGCCCCATTCTAAACTCATGGCCTCTGACCTCACGGGGACCCTAGGTACCTCTGGTAACCTGACAACCCAGTTCCACAAGTGGCTGGTCCAACCTCCACCCTCTCACCTAGCCCCTGTCTCACCGTTATACCCAGCCTTCCCCACTCCTGCTGGGTGGAGTGGCAGCAGTTCTCTGGGCTGGGCTCCCCAGTCTCCTCTGACAGGTGCAGGAGAGAATTCTGTCTACTCTGGTCTCACAGAAGATGGTTCACACACAGGTGCAGAGTCCATGTCACACATCCCAGGAGTGCATCAAGCTCACCCCTCTGCCTCCCCCATAAGGCTACTCTCCAGGATAGCAAAGACCACTGTCACCCAAGTCAGGACACAACAGCACAGACAAGATACACACCTGGAGCAAGGTTTCTGATGTTCTATACTCTTGGCATTTGGGGTCATATCATTCTCAGGGATGGTGGCTATCCTGTGCATTTTATTATGTTCAACAGCATCCCTGGCCTCATCCCACCAGATGCCAGGAGCATCCCCAGGCTTCCTGAGTCATGACAATCAAAAGTGTTTCCAGACATGTGCACATGTCCTCTGTGGGGCAGAATCATCCTGGGCTGAGAACCACTGACCTAGAAGCTGCAAAGGGCACTAGGCTGGGTAAAGTACCCAAGACCCAGAATGGGCATCCTGAAAAAACCCCCACAAGCTGCCCATTAGTAAGATCCTCTCTTATGACCCTTCTCCCAGACTCTGTCCCCATCACCAGTCTGGGTCTTGCTCCCCATAACTGTCTAAGTATTGCCACCTACCCTGTCCCTCCTGGTCCCCCTCAGCCTGGGCTGCCACTTCCAGGAAGCAGCCAGCAGGGGAGGGCAGAAGAAGCTCTCCTGCCTGTGGCTGTCAACAGCACACAATGGCAGGTGTGGGGCCAGACCTCAGGGCGCCTGGAACTGATGCTGTGTGCTTTATCCCTGCTGCAGCTTCCCAGCAGGCTGCTCCCCAGGGCTTCCCTGAGACACCAACCTGCAAGGCTGCCCTCAGGGTCTGGAGAGGCCAGGAGGATCATCAGAGCATCTCTAGGGACCTGCAGCCTCTACTCCTTCTTCCAACACAACCAAGGCTCCCTGCTTCTCTCTCTGCCCAGAGAGCCCCAGACCCTGCTGAGGACTAGGAACTCCCAGTCCTGGGGGAGATAGACAGGATTAGATGCCCTCAAGAACTTGGGGTCAGGGCAGGGTCAGAGGGAAAGCAGGAGCTGAGCAGCCCAGAGTGGGAATCCAGGGCTCTGCCCTGAAATCAAGGCAGCTGGAAGGCTTCCCAGAATAAGGGTAATTTAGAGCTGGGTCTTGGAGACTGGTTTTTCTCGGTCATCAGAAGTGTTCAGAGTCTTCTGACCAAACTGGATAACCCCACTTCTTCCCTTGGTTGACCTATCTCTGTTGTCATGGTGATTCAGTCAGAGAATCCACCTTAGTATGTGCATCCTTGGGCTCTAATAAAGCATTTGGTCTTTGTCCAGTTCCTGAGACACAGCCCCTAAGCCCCTGTCTCAGGAGTGAAAATAGTAGCTTCTGTATGTTAATGAGATGAGTGGAGCCTGGGGACTTCTATATAGTTTTAGGAAGGGAGCTGCTCACCAGAACTTCCAAGGGGTGATTAGAGAATTGGAACCTCCAGGGAGGGGAGAGGGGTTACAGATTGATGGTCAATAAGGATGAATGATTAATCAATCATGTCTGTTTAATCAAACCCCCATAAAAACTCCTTAAACAATGGGATTCAGAGACTTTCCCAGCTGGTGAACACATGGCGGTGCTAGAAGGGTGGCCTGTCCAGAGAGGGCATGGAAGTTCTCACTCCTTCCTCCATGCCTTGAAGGATTCATCTCTTTTATTTGGCTGTTCGTTTGTTGTTCTTTCATAATAAACTGGGAAGAGTAAGTGTTGCATTTTCCTGATTTCTGTGAGTCATCCTCTTAAAGTATCCAAACTGAAAGGGGGGAATGTGGAAACCCCCACATTTGTAGCCACGTCAGACAGAAGTGCGGGTACCCTGAGCAGTGAATACTTGTGACTGGCATCTCCAGGTATTAAGTGTCAGAACTGAATTATAGGACACCAAGGTGGTGTCTGGGTAGTTGGAGAATTGGCCGTTGATGTGGAAATAACTCACACATTTGGTGTCTTGAGTGTTAGAAGTAGAAATAGTTCACTTTGTCTCCCTTTGTCCAATCAGCAACACTGTCCATTCTATGTCTGAAATCAACCTCAGTTTGCCACTCCACCCCATCCAGGATGCCCTCATGCACCTCTCCCCATCTCTTCCTGAGTCTGCCCATCCCACCCGCCCTCAGCAGCTGCTTCCATCACACCAACCAGAGGGGGTCTCTACAAACAGGAATCTGACCATGCTGCTTGTGCTTAAAATGTACCTCTTGGTACAACCACTTTGGAAAACTGTTTGGCAATATCTATTCTAGTTGGACACAGGTATTCCCTATGAGTCGGTATTTTTACACACCTAACTATAGACCCAACAGAACACATAAGTATCAATCCACCAGAGGACATGTACTAGATGTCATAAGAACACCCTCACAGGAAGCCCCAAATGGAAACATCCATGAATACTTTCACATAATGGAATACAGCTCTTTCCTCTATGTATTTAAAAAACATTTAGGGGTCCCCATTGCCCTTAGAACAAACTCCTCAAGTGGACACCATGGTCTTGCACGCCCTTGCCCTACTCACCTGTCTGCCTTTAATTCCAGAACCACACTTAGCAACTTCCAACTCTCCCTGTGCACTGAACATACCATTGTCCCAAATGCACTATGCTTCTGTCGCCCTGAGTCTTTGTACTTGTTGTCCCTTCTGTCTGGAAAT
>NW_025410358.1:0-7937 GCF_002201575.2 Neomonachus schauinslandi
GGAGGCAGGGGTGGGGTCCACGAGGAGGAGGAGGAGGAGGAGGAGGAGGAAGGTGTGCCGCTGGAGGCAGGGGTGGGGTCCACGAGGAGGAGGAGGAGGAGGAGGAGGAAGGTGTGCCGCTGGAGGCAGGGGTGGGGTCCACGAGGAGGAGGAAGGTGTGCCGCTGGAGGCAGGGGTGGGGTCCACGAGGAGGAGGGCAGCTCCTGGGGGTCTGCCCTGCTCCCCCCCCGCCCCCGGCTTCCTGGCCCCCTTGTCCCATCTCTCACCCATGTGATGACACCGGGGGGCAGGTGCAGAGGGAGGCTAGAAGTCAGGGTTCCAGAGATGGGACTGGGGTGGCTTCCGGGTACCAGTAAGGACAGCGAGGCCTTTGAGCAAATGCAGCCCCAGAGCAGTCGGGGGCTAGGGCCTATCTCATCGCAGGATGGAGAGCTGCTGTAAGGGCTCTGCCTGGGTGTCCCGGGGCAAGAGGAACTTGCAGTTCTGTGTCTACTGGTAAGTCCCAGGGTGCACCTCCATCTCCCGCCATGGGGGCATGCTCCAGGGGATCCCTCCTCCTCACCAGGGGCAGGGATTGGGGGAAAGGGCCCTCTGATGGGGGGCTTCCTCACCCCGAGGCCATTCCCAGCTCCACCCTGGTGCTCTGGACGCCAGTCCACCTAGCTGAGAAGTGGGTCTGCTCCCGTGATAGGGCCCTGGGTCCTGCTCTTAGCTGTGCCTTTCCCCAGCTCCCCCTTCTCTGAACCTCAGCCCTGCTCAAAAGCATCTGCAGTCCCCCCCATGCCTCACTGTCGCCCTCCTGTACATATCTGTTTGTAAGGTGCCCTGAGTTCTGTTTCAGAGCAGGGCGCAGGAAGCCTGTGTCCCAGCTTCCCTGACCCTGAGCCATGCCTCGGTGTATTCCAGGCCTTCTGTGTACTGGACAGAGAGGTTTCTCGAAGACACCACCCTCACCATCACAGTGCCAGGTAGGTGGAGCCCACCCACCACCTCCTTCTCCATCAGGGGTCACCTAGCTCAGGGGTGGGCCGGAGGTGGCCCTTGTCCCGGCTCTCATGCTGGGTCACCCCCATTCCACTCCAGCCTGTGCCCCAGATCCAACCGGGGTCTCCCCTAGCCCTAACCTCACCAGAATTCCCTATTGCTGCTCCCCCAGCCCCCATCTCCCAGGTATCTCATCTCTGGCCTCTGTCTCTGGAGGAGCCAGAAACGCTGGAGGCTGGTCCTGGGGTGAGGGGTGTGGGGCAAACTCTCCAGGGGAAATCCCAATTTGCACTACAGCCAAAATGGGGGTTAGTATTAAATTTATTAAAAGACTCTTTGCCTTCCCTTCTGCAATGGTTTCTACACTTTTTGAGAGCAGTGGATCCCTTCAAATAAACTATTTCAAGAAATCTCTTACTGGAGAGAAGTAATAGGGCAGGTTCTCTCTTGGGGGTTTTAGAATCTTCCTCAGAGTGGACACTAAGCTCTTGTAAACCCTAGGTGTGTACTAACTGCAGACCAAAATCCACTTTCCCGACCAGTGGGTTGTTGGAGCCACACTGAGCTCTGTTGAGGAACTGATGGGCCTGAGCTCCCATTCCAGGCCTGCTGCTCCCCTCCTGTGTGCCCTGAGTAAGGGACTTCAGGCCCCTGGGACCATTGTCCCTAGAATGGGGGTAGCAAAATTCACTTCTCTGCAAGGTATCTGGTGCTCAACTCTCTAGGCCCTCAGTGCCTCACATTGTGCCTCTCACTCTAGCTAGTGGAACACTAAGCAAGAAGGAAACCTCTGAGGGTGGGCAGGTTTCTCAGTTGGGGCTGTTTCCGATTTTGCATAGAGGTGTCCCGCCGAGTGGAGGAACTGGCTCGACCTAAAAGGTTCTACTCGGAGTATTACAACAACAACAGGTAAAGGAAGGAGTGCTGAGCAGGCACTCTGAAGGCAGAGTTGGCAGAAAACCTCTCCCTTCCCTAACAGAGTGTGGCATGGGGAGAGTCCAGGTCCAGGGAGTAGATGACCTGACTTCAGACTGGGCTGGGCTACTCCCCAGCTGGATGCCTGTGGGCAGGCACTTGACCCTATGAGCTACAGCTCTCTCTCCACCTGTGGGATGAGTGGAGGTGGGGATCATACTCGAAAGGTACTTAGCACAGTACCTGACCTAGCAAGTGCTCAGCAAATGTTACTTATCACCATTCTGGATTTTGCTGGCCCTGAAAAAGCTAGCAATCCTAAGACCTTATTTTGTGTAAAACTTTTAACACAATGCCTTCTTATCACTTAGGACTTTCATGCTTGTTAAAAGCTATCTTTAGAGTTATTTAGACATAGATTTTAATTACCTATTTTTATGCACATAAAAGGAAAATAATAGCAGATGAATTAGCTAAACTGTGTCTGAATTTTTTGAATCACTTTTTGACTCAGATGTTGACAAGTTTCCCCACACTGTTTTTATTGCCTGTCTTTGTGATGGTAACTTTCCATTTTATTGCTGAATCATCGTGTAATCTGAAGATAACTTAAACTGCAATTAGACTTAACATCTGTAGATCCAAGAATGCATATAATTCAGCTGGGCCATTTCAGTGCCAACAACCACCCCAGAGTGCACGCAAGCGAGGACAGCCATGGGACTTCTGACGTTTGGCTGACAGCATTTATAAGCTGCCTTCCAACCTCAGAGATGTGAAAATACAAACCCGTCTGCCTCAGATCAATGAAACATAGCTTTCTTTCTGGGGCAGAGACAGACCTGACATCTGATTTCAGGATACACGGGCCCACACCCTTTCATCCTTTATGTCCAGTCCTGACCCCAGCCCCAACAGGGGTGTGGGCGAGAGGCCCTGGGAACCACTGTCGCCACAGAGGGGGACAGGGAAGCACTGGATCGGAAGATGGCCATTGCACCCTGAGCTGGGATGACCTTGGGAGAGGGTAGCTCTGTCCTTGAGAACACTTAGGGCCTCTCTTTTAGGGATTCTTTCCTGAATCCCTTCCTGGAGGTGTTTTCAAAACGCTCCACAGTCCCAGGCTGTCCCTTATTCCCGAACTCAGAGACAGGCTGAGAGGACATGACACGCGCAGAAGACAGAGCCGCGCCCCTGGCTGAGCTGCTGTGTCAATTGTGGATGTCCCCTAGGACCACCCCCATTTGGCCCGTTCCTCGGTCTTCCCTGGAATACCAAGCTTCCAGTCGCCTGAGGGAACTGGCCGCCCCGAGGGTTCGGAATAACATTTGGAGCATAAACATGTCTGAGGTAGGTGTCTTGCTGTGCTCTGGCTCTCCCCGGGGGCCCGCGTCAGAGAGCACACACTCCGGGGCCGTCTGCACAGCACTGCTCGGTCGAGCAAGCGGGATTCCCCGGTGTCTGTCTGCTCAGGACGGAGCTGGGTTTTCCTCTCACCACTGCCTTGAACCTGCTCAGGGACCCCCTTCCCTGCCCGTTTCAGAGGTCATGACATAGTTAGTTCAGTTCCCCACTCAGGCCCGACATGGCCTCTGGCAACTGCGTCCTGTCCCCCATTCCCACAATTTTCCCTTCTCCTGAGTGCCGCATGACGGGCTAGAGCTCTCGCAGCTCAGCTAATGTGTCTGAGATTCTCAAGCATCTCAAGAGTTCTTGCCTTTTGAGCACTGGGTCATGTTTCATCACGTGGGTGGACCAGTCAGCCCCTGAAGGACATTTGAGTTGTTTCCAGTTTTTGGCTCTTACAAATAAAGCTGCTGTGAAGCTGGCATCTCACTGTGGTTTTAATCTGCACTAAATATGTTGATGGGGATTTTCACATGATTGTTTTCCAGAACCCCCACTTCAAAAAAAATTTTTAAAGTAAATCCAGACATCGTACCATTTCTCTTGTACTTCAGTATGCATTTCTAACTGACATCCATAATAACAATGATCACACTGAAAATTTAACAGTAACACCTTAATATCCAAATACCCAGTCTGTATCACTTTTCCCAGTTGATCCCGCCCAGAAGGGTTTTATGGCCAATTTGGTTGAATTGGGATCCAAAGGAGGGCGCTGTCCTCTCTACCTGTCCCACCTCTTACCTGAGATTCACCTGTTGTTTTCCGGGCTGCCTGCCTTGCCTTTGCCAGTTCAAGCCTGCCCTGATGCCTCTTCCCTTCTGTGTGCCAAACCCTTCCATGGTTCCCAGTCCCTGGGAAAGTCCAGATTCCCAAGCTAAGAACTGAAGGCTCAGCAAGACTTGGCTCTTCCTGACCTCTCCTTCTTCATATACCTGCTTTGTTGGGCTACACGCAGGACCTTCGATGAGCCTCCAGGTCTTTGCCCACGCAGGTCCTGCTACCCGGAACACCTCTCCCCTCTCTATCTAGCCCCTTTGTACTCAAGAACCCTCCTCTCCTTTGCCCGACCCTCCCGTTCCCAGCCAGTCTGGTGGGAGTCCCACCTCCAATATCCCTGCACACTCCTTTGCTCCTCCCCAGCCCCTAGCACAGTTTCTGGATGGACTGTTGATTCCACCAGACTGGGAGCAACCCGAGGACGGGGACCACGTCTTTCTTGCTTTTAGTGGCAATATTCCTAAGCTCGTATTGCCCTATGCAAGGCACAGAGTGGCAACCAGTATTAGTCTAAGACATGGACAGGTGAATGTTTACCTGCCTGCCCACGCCTCCAGGCAGGACTGACATCAGGCTCATTCCCCACCCAGCAGTCAGGCCTGAGTTGTGTCAGTCATGGGGAAAGAAAGGAGGAGGGGAGAGGAAGGGAGGAGAAGGAAGGAGGAAATGGAGGGTTGAGTGGGACATAAATTGTAGACACCAAGATGTCTCTGACAAGAGTAGCGCCTGTGATTTTTAGGGAAGACACTTTTAAGAGGAAACGGACTCAAATTTCCGACTGACCCCGGGAGGTCATTTCAACCAACCTCTGCTTCCAAGAAGGCTCCTGTTAAAACTACTGTATGGAGAGCTTTCCTATGACACGAAACATTGCAAATACACTGGCACCAACCACAACATTTCCACAAGTTTATTCAGACCTACTCCTCCTCTTTAAGGAATAAAACATTTCAACAATTACCCTGGCTTCCTCCTTCCCTCTCCAGAGGCATCAGGAATGGCCAGCTCATCTTCCCCTTGTCACCGTTCCAGACGTTCAGAACGTTATTTTGCCCACTCTGATTCATCTGCAGGCAGACTGTTTGCGCACGTGTGGGAGCCAGCTGGAGGGCAGGCAGGTCAAGGAAAGAAGCTGGACAGGACATATGCTAAAGAGCGGGCAGCCTGGGAAGAGTGGGTCTTGAGTGCATTTTTGGGGGGTAGGGAGACAATGATTAGCAGTCGGCTAACAGAGGTCCATCTAGGTGCTGCCTTTGAGTAGGCTGACATAAGTATCAAAGCAGACAATTTTGGTAGTGCCTGGGTTCTCTGGAAAACGCTAAGAAGTTATCTACGGAGCAAGTGGGTCAAGTTTCTCAGTGAAATGTCTGTCAGGCCTCTGGCAACCGCGTCCCCATCACAGCAGCTCTGCCTCATTGCCATCATTTTAAACTTTATTAGTATCTAGACACATCAACTGTAATCATAGCATTTTGTGTTTTTAATACACATACATGGTGTGTTAACTTTCTTGCTTTCCCCCTCAATATTTGTTTTCTCAAACATGGCATATGATATATAGAGAACCAATATTTTACTGACTGGATTGCATCCTACCATAGGAATATACTGTAATTGATTTACCCAGCCTCCAACTGACGGACAACCTGGTTGCTTCCAAGTGTTTGCCATGATATTCGAGCTACAGTGACTATCACTGCCTTCATTTCCTTGTGCTCCAGGGCAGGGGGTTTCTCTATATGGTGGTCTTCAAGTGTCCACATGTTCAACTTGAGAAGGACAAATGCTTTCCAAAGTGTTTGTACTAATTTACTCTCCTACCAGCCATGCATGAGGATTTTCTCTCCTCCCATGTTCTTGCTAGGGCTCGATAATTTTTTCAGACTTTTTCATTTTTGCCAAATTTGTTGGCATGGAGTGATATCTTGTTGTTTTAATTTATATTTCCCTGGTCAACAGAGGATTATCGATCTTTTAGGTTTACTCTCCTATATGATTAGCCCAGGCCCCTATTGGTTATTGGGTTATTGATTTAGAAGAACTCTTTATATATGATAACTACTAATCCTTTGCTGAACTCATTGCAAACTAACTTCTTCCCAGTGAGTCCTGTGTCTCTTACTGTTGCTTATGGGGTCTTTCTGATCCAGGGGCCTGTGATGAATCATGGACTGTTGTACTCTTTCCCTGTAATTGTTTCCAGGTGTCCCAGGTATCCAGGGCAGCCCAGATGGCCATCCCCAGCCCAAGGATCCTACAGCTGGCAAAGCCCAGGTCCCCAGCCACCCTGTTGGAAGAGTGGGACCCCATGCCCAAGCCCAAGCCGCACGTGTCAGACTACAATCGCCTCCTTCACTTGGCCAGTAAGTAGTTCTGCTGGGGCGTGGCACTGGCCACAGGCCGTGGGGTGGGGTACAGTCAAAAGACCTGGGCTCCAGGTCTGCTTCTTCCAGATTCAAACTTCTCTCTTCCTTCGTCTTCTCCCGAAACTGCAGACCAGTTGTCCAAACACCTGTGCACCATTCATAGCATGGCTCACTCAAGCTCTCCTGGGAGCTGGCAGAGGGGGCCATTCCCCAGGAGCAGAACTGGGAGGGGCTGTGGCCTGAGTGCCACACGTGGGTACAGGAGAGCGAGGCGGGGTGTGGGCCCAAGCACCAACCCCAGAGCCAAGCTGAGGTCCGAGGGCAGCTTTAAAATGGCGGTGACCTGATTCTTCCCCTCTCCTTTAAGACGAATGAGAAATGATGAAAGTAACGCACACAAATTGCAGAGAATTGGACGGTGCGGAAGGGCATAAGGAAGGAGATAAGGCATTTCAGCGTGTTTCCTCCTGGGTATGCACACACGGTACACACACAGATCCACAAAGTCGTGGGGCCGCATGTCTATGCGTGCCAGTGAGCACCCGTCCAGATGCTCTCCGGCGTGGCATTCCTGCCACGCCCTCCACGTCCAAGGCACAGAGGACCCCTGTGGGCCGTGCCTTCTGAGCACACCTATAGCTGCCCGCGTCCCCTCCCCACGCACCCCGTCTGAGGCCCATCGTCAGTCCCTGGACCAGAGCTGTAGCCTCTGCCCTGATCCTGGCACCACCCCACCTGTCTCCATGTGGCTGTCCGAGGCATCTTGCTGGACACAACTCAGACTCGCCCGTCCCTGCTCATGACCCTCCCAGGGCTCCCGCCTCTCTCGCGTGGGCACGGGACCTGTGGTCTGTCCCCTGGCTGCCTTGACCTGCCTCCATTCTGCTTGGGCCTCCCCACTGGCCCTTCCCATGTCCTGGCATGCACTCTCCAGACACCAGCTCTCTCCTTTGCCCCCTTGCCGAGGCCCCTCAGTGCCCTATTTCATTCCACAAGCTGTGCCCGCCTCTGGGCACCTGTGAGCCCCTGTCACTGCTCTTGCTCTTTCCCCACAGCACCTGCCACCAGGTAATGTGCCTCACAGTGTATTTCTCTGTCTGTTTGTTGTGTGTGTCTGTTACACGCGGGCCCAAAATGTCAGAGGCACTTAATCACCAGAGAGCATGATTGGCCGTTTTGGCTCACTCTGTTCTATCGTCTTCCAGGTTCCCCATTTCCTTTTTTTTTTTGGTTATTGACTGAGAGCCGCTCTTTATATAAGACAATTGCTACTCCTTTGTTGAGCACAATGCAAAATAATCTCTTCCCAGTCTGCCTCTCTTCTTTTAACTGTGCTTATGGGATCTTCTGTTTATTCATTCATTTATCTGTTCCCTTAATATTCCTTACGCGGACAGCTAAGTATAAGGAAGCACGTGAGCACACGTGTGCGAATGCCCTGGGCCGTCGTGTCTCTCTCCCTCTCTCCCTCACACACGTACAGAC
>NW_025410359.1:0-7936 GCF_002201575.2 Neomonachus schauinslandi
ATATGCAACCAAGAATACTCTATCCAGCTAGGCTGTCATTGAAAAATAGAAGGAGAGATAAAAAGCTTCCAGGACAAACAAAAACTAAAGGAATTTGCAAACACAAAACCAGCCCTACAAGAAATCTTCAAAGGGGTCCTCTAAGCAAAGAGAGACCCTAAAAGCAACATTGACCAGAAAGGAACACAGAAAATATACGGTAACAGTCACCTTACAGGCAATACAATGACACTAAATTCCTATCTTTCAATAGTTACCCTGAATGAAAATGGGCTAAATGCCCCAATCAAAAGACATAGGCTATCAGATTGGATTAAAAAACAAGACCCATCGATATGCTGTCTGCAAGAGACTCATTTTAGAACCAAAGACACCCTCAGATTGAAAGTGAGGGGGTGGAAAACCATTTCCAATGCTAATGGACACCAAAAGAAAGCTGGGATGGCAATCCTTATATCAGACAAATGAAATTTTAAACCAAAGACTGTAATAAGAGATGAGGAAGGACATTATATCCTCCTTAAAGGGTCTATCCAACAAGAAGATCTAACAATTGTAAATATCTATGCCCCTAACATAGGAGCAGCCAATTATATAAGGCAATTAATAACAAAAGCAAAGAAACACATCGGCAACAATACAATAATACTGGGGGACTTTAACACCCCCCTCACTGAAATGGACAGATCGTCTAAGCAAAAGATCAACAAGGAAATAAAGACTTAAAATGACACACTGGACCAAATGGACTTCACAGACATATTCAGAACATTCCATCCCAAAGCAACGGAATACACATTCTTCTCTAGTCCCCATGGAACATTCTCCAGAATAGATCACATCCTAGGTCATAAATCAGGTCTCAACCGGTACCAAAAGATTGGGATCATTCCCTGCTTATTTTCAGACCACAATGCTTTGAAACTAGAACACAATCACAAGAGGAAAGTCAGAAGGAACTCAAATACATGGAGGCTAAAGAGCATCCTACTGAAGAATGAATGGGTCAACCAGGAAATTAAAGAAGAATTAAAAAAATACATGGAAACCAATGAGAATGAAAATACAACTGTTCAAAATCTTGGGGATGCAGCAAAGGCAGTCCTAAGAGGAAAGTATATAGCAATAGAAGCCTTTCTCAAGAAACAAGAAAGGTCTCAAGTACACAACCTAACCCTCCACCTAAAAGAGCTGGAGAAAGAACAGCAGATAAAGCCTAAACCCAGCAGGAGAAGAGAAATAATAAAGATCAGAGCAGAAATCAATGAAATAGAAACTGAAAGAACAGTAGAACAGATCAATGAAACTAGGAGCTGGTTCTTTGAAAGAGTTAACAAGATTGATAACCCCCTGGCCAGACTTATCAAAAAGAGAAGAGAAATGACCCAAATCAACAAAATCATGAATGAAAGAGGAGAGATCACAACCAACACCAAAGAAATACAAACAATTATAAGAACGTATTATGAGCAACTCTATGCCAGCAAATTAGATAACCTGGAAGAAATGGAGGCATTCCTAGAGATGTATCAACTACCAAAACAGAACCAGGAAGAAATAGAAAACCTGAACAGACCTATAACCACTAAGGAAATTGAAGCAGTCATCAAAAATCTCCCAAAAACAAAAGCCCAAGGCCAGATGGCTTCCCAGGGGAATTCTACCAAACATTTCAAGAAGAATTAATACCTATTCTTCTGAAACTGTTCCAAAAAATAGAAATGGAAGGAAAACTTCCAAACTCATTTTATGAGGCCAGCATTACCTTGATCCCAAAACCAGACAAAGACCCCATCAAAAAGGAGAATTACAGACCAATATCCCTGATGAACATGGATGCAAAAATTCTCACCAAAATACTAGCCAATAGGATCCAACAGTACATTAAAAGGATTATTCACGATGACCAAGTGGGATTTATCCCTGGGCTGCAAGGTTGGTTCAACATCCGCAAATCAATCAATGTGATACAATACACTAACGAAAGAAAGAACAAGAATCATATGGTCCTCTCAATAGATGCAGAAAATTCTTTTGACACAGTACAGCATCCTTTCCTGATCAAAACTCTTTAGAGTATAGGCATAGAGGGTACATACCTCAATATCATAAAAGCCATCTATGAAAAACCTACAGCGAATATCATTCTCAATGGGGAAAAACTGAGAGCTTTCCGCCTAAGGTCAGGAACGCGGCAGGGATGTCCACTATCACCAATGCTATTCAACATAGTATTGGAAGTCCTAGCCACAGCCATCAGACAACAAAAAGAAATCAAAGGCATCCAAATTGGCAAAGAAGAAGTCAAACTCTCACTCTTTGCAGATGACATCACACTTTATGTGGAAAACCCCAAAGACTCCACCCCAAAACTGCTAGAACTCATACAGGAAATCAGTAAAGTGGCAGGATATAAAATCAATGCACAGAAATCAGTGGCATTCCTATACACCAACAACAAGAGAGAAGAAAGAGAAATTAAGAGTCGATCCCACTTACAATTGCACCCAAAACCATAAGATACCTAGGAATAAATCTAACCAAAGAGACAAAGGATCTGTACTCAGAAAACTGTAAAATACTCATGAAAGAAGTTGAGGAAGACACAAAGAAATGGAAAAACGTTCCATGCTCATGGATTGGAAGAACAAATATTGTGAAGATGTCAATGCTACCTAGAGCAATCTACACATTCAATACAATCCCCATCAAAATACCATCGACTTTTTTCAAAGAAATGGAACAAATAATCCTAAAATTTGTATGGAACCAGAAAAGACCCGCATAGCCAGAGGAATGTTGAAAAAGCAAAGCAAAGCTGGTGGCATCACAATTCCGGACTTCCAGGTCTATTACAAAGCTGTCATCATCAAGACAGTATGATACTGGCACAAAAGCAGGCACATAGATCAATGGAACAGAATAGAGAGCCCAGAAATGGACCCTCAACTCTATGGTCAACTCATCTTTGACAAAGCAGGAAAAAATGTCCAATGAAAAAAGACAGTCTCTTCAACAAATGGTGTTGGGAAAATTAGACAGCCACATGCAGAAAATGAACTGAACCATTTCCTTACACCACACACAAAAATAGACTCCAAATGGTTGAAAGACCTCAATGTGAGACAGGAGTCCATCAAAATCCTAAAGGAGAACACAGGCAGCAACCTCTTCGACCTCAGCCACAGCCACTCCTTCCTAGAAACATCACCAAAGGCAAGGGAAGCATGGGCAAAAATGAACTATTGGGACTTCATCAAGATAAAAAGCTTTTGCAAAGCAAAGGAAACAGTTAACAAAACCAAAAGACAACCGACAGAATGGGAGAAGGTATTTGAAAATGACATATCAGATAAAGGGCTAGTATCCAAAATCTATAAAGAACTCATCAAACTCAACACCCAAAGAACAAAGAATCCAATCAAGAAATGGGCAGAAGACATGAACAGACAGTTTTCCAAAGAAGATATCCAAATGGCCAACAGACACATGAAAAAGTGATCAACATCGCTCGGCATCAGGGAAATCCAAATCAAAACCTCAATGAGATACCACCTCACACCAGTCAGAATGGCTAAAATTAACAAGTCAGGAAACAACAGATGTTGGCGAGGGTGCAGAGAAAGGGGAACCCTCCTACACTGTTGGTGGGAATGCAAGCTGGTGCAGCCACTCTGGAAAACAGTTCCTCAAAAACTTGAAAATAGAGCTACCATATGATCCAGCAATTGCACTACTGGGTATTTACCCCAAAGATACAAAAGTAGGGATCCGAAGGGGTACGTGCACCCCGATGTTTATAGCAGCAATGTCCACAATAGCCAAACTGTGGAAAGAGCCAAGATGTCCATCGACAGATGAATGGATAAAGAAGATGTGGTATATATACACAATGGAATATTATGCAGCCATCAAAAGGAAGGAGATCTTGCCATTTTCAACGATGTGGATGGAACTGGAGGGTATTATGTTGAGCGAAATAAGTCGAAAGGGGGAAGACATGTATCATATGATCTCACTGATATGAGGAATTCTTAATCGCAGGAAACAAACTGAGGGTTGCTGGAGTGGGGGTTGGTGTGGGAGGGATGGGGTGACTGGGTGATAGACACTGGGGAGGGTATGTGCTCTGGTAAGCGCTGTGAATTGTGCAAGACTGTTGAATCTCAGCTCTGTACCTCTGAAACAAATAATGCAATATATGTTAAGAAAAAAAAAGAAGAAGAAGAAGAAGGTAGTGGGAGGGGAAGAATGAAGCGGGGGAAATCGGAGGGGTAGACGAACCATGAGAGACAATGGACTCTGAATAACAAATTGAGGTTTCTGGGGGGGAGGGGGGTGGGAAGATGGGTTGGCCTGGTGGTGGGTATTGAGGAGGGCACGTTCTGCATGGAGCACTGGGTGTTATGCACAAACAATGAATCATGGAACACTACATCTAAAACTAATGATCTAATGTATGGGGATTAACATAAGAATAAAAAAAAAGAAAAAAAAAAGAATGGATTTTATCTCTGTGGTGTCCTTTGCATCTTCCATGGCTCCATTCATGCCTGGAAGACAAGGAATGAGAGTTGCTTGGAGCTAAGTTTAGGCATTTACTTAACAAGAGTTGGTCGAATGACATAGAAACAAAAATGAGACTTGGAGGAATAATTACATCTTTAATCTTTCACTTTGTGACAGGATATTTGCCTTAGCATCCTATCACACTGCTCTGCTCTTATTACACAGTATTTTTTAACCCTAAGATAATTGCATAACAAGTATATATCGCTGTACCCATTACATTTCTATTATTTCTCTATGTCTTGTTAGTATGCCTCACGTAATTTACTAATGATGTTAGGAAATATTACGAAATTCCAGTTTTCTAAAGTTTGCGTATTTCTGTGTTGAAAGAGCCTCATAGTCCCACATTTTAGTCCATATTGATGTGATATATCTCTTAATTATGACTTTTCCATGTTTCTCATATGCTCAAAGTAGTTTCTCAAGATTTCCTTCAATGCCATGAGGAATTGTTTTAATATAAAAAATACACAAAACTAAATGTAAAACTACTGTAACTCAGATTGCAGCTGAGGGACACAAAATGGTTATATTTCTCTATTTTACTGTGCATTCAGCATATGGTTTCAATATACCAGGCTCCCAGCTACCACAGATACTGCTCTGGAGCACCTATCACCATATTGGCCATGTCATCATGGTGTGTACTTGTGATTACAGGGAATTTGTCTCAGTTTAGAGACCTTGCAACAATTAATTTTTATACCTAATATGTACTCACAACATGCTGAATTTAATTAAATGTGTGCGTTATAAAAATAAATTTCATAAATGAATATAACCCTAGGGAACATAAAAAAAAACTGTTTTAATTTGCAGCCTTAAACACTTTGTTACCAGTAATCACACATCTTTAAAGATAGGAGATACATTTATTTATTAACAGATTAAATTAATTAGCAAATTGATTACATTTTAATTATCTGGTTAGTTGGTTAATTATCTAACTGGTTAATTAAGACATGTTCAAATAAATTTATGCCCCAAATTACTCTGAAGTACAGCATCACCTGTGAATAAAATAGGAAACATCTCCTTTAATTTTAGGGATTAATTGTCTTTTCCCTAAAGCCTCAAACTTTAATTTTTCTTATCTATAAGTATCTATGGTAGTAGAGTTAGATGTACATGCAAATGACTTCTCTTTTATACTTTTGTGACATTTGTCTTTTCCTTACAAATTCACTCTTTTAAAGACAGCAATAGATTAATGATTACCAAGATGATTATGTTTGGGATTTATTCATAATCTATACAATATCGAATCCTTATTTAGTTTTTATGTAAATTAATTGGTGAGCAGGGCAAAAACTAAAAGCAGCCTCCACAATGGGAGAAGACATTTGCAACTCACCTATCAGATAAAAGTCTAGTCTCCAAAATCTATGAAGAACTCATCAAACTCAACCTCCAAATCCCAAAAAATCCAGGTATCGGGGCAGGGAAGCCCGTTTCAGAGACGGAGCCAAGGAGTGGTGGTGGTCTCTCAGTTCCGGGTTGCCACAGACTGTGATTGTGGCACAGTCGGGCCACTGCTCTTCCAGTAGGGACCCAACAAGGGGCAGTTCCCAGGAGACTTTTTTTTGTTGATTATTTCTTTTGCTTTTTTCCCCCCCGAGGATGTCCCAATGGTTCATGTTTGGTTTTGTTTCCCTTGCATCTGGAGACGTGTCTAGGAAGAAGTTCTTGTGGCCAAGGTCAAAGAGTGTGTTGTTTGTATTCTGCTCTAGGATTTTGGGGGATTCCTTGCTCACATTTAGGTCTTTCATGCATTTTGAGTTTATTTTTGTGTATGGTGTAAGAAAGTGGTCCGGGTTCATTCTTCTGCATGTGGCTGTCTAATTTTCCCAACACCATCTGTTGAAGAGACTGTCTTTTTTTCCATTGGCTATTCCTTCCCCCTTTGTCAAAGATTAGTTGACCGTAGAGTTGAGGGTCAATCCCTGGGTCCTCTATTCTGCTCCATTGATCTAGGTGTCTGGTTTTGTGCGAGTTCCATACTGTCTTGGTGATGACAGCTTTGAAATGGAGCTTGAAGTCCGGAATTGTGATGCCTCCGGTGTTGGTTCTCTTTTTCAACACTCTGTTGGCCTTTGGGAGTCTTTTCTGATTCTACACAAATTTTAGGATTGTTTGTTCCAGCTCCCTGAAAAATATTGATGATAGGGATTGCTTTGAATGTGTAGATTCTTTGGGTAGCATAGGTATTTTCACAATATTTGTTCTTCCACTCCATGAACATGGAATATTTTTCCGTTTCTTTGTGTCTTCCTCTACTTCTTTCCTAAGGGTTCTATAGTTTTCAGAGTATAGATCCTTTACCTCTTATGTTAGGTTCAATCCTAGGTATCACATGTTTTTCGGGGCAATTGTAAGTGGAATCGATTCCTTGATTTCTCTTTCTTCTGCCTCATGGTTACTGTACAGGAATGCAACTGCCTTTGTGCATTGGTTTGATATCCTGAGATTTTGCGGAATTGCTGTATTGGTTCTAGCAGTTTTTGGGTGGAGTCTTTTGGGTTTTCCACATAGAATACCTTGTCATCTGCAAAGAGTGCGAGATTGACTTCTTTGTTGCCACTTTGGGTGCCTTTTATCGCTTTTTGTTCTCTCATTGCTGAGGGTAGGACTGCCAGTAGTATGTTGAACAACAGTGCTAAGAGTGGACATCCTTGTCATGTTGCTGACCGTGGGGGAGAAGCTCTCTGTTTCTTTCTGATGGGGATGATACTTGCTGTGGTCTTTCATGATATTGAGGTATTTTTTCTTTCCCTACATGGCGCATAGTTTTTATCAAGAAAGGATGCTGTATTTTGTCAAATGCATTTCCTGCGTCTGTTGAGAAGATCATATGGTTCTTGTCCTTTCTTTTATTAGTGTGGTGTATCCCATTGGATTGATTTACAGATGTGAACCACCCCTGAATCCCAGGAATAAGTCCCCCTTGGCTGTAGTGAATAATCCTTTGAATGTACTGTTGGATCCTTTTAACGATGATCTTGGGGAGCAGGTTTGCATCCATGTTCATCTGGGATATTGGTCTGAAATTCTCCTTTATGGTGGTGTCTTTGTCTGGTTTTGGGATCAAGGTAATGCTGACCTCATAGAATGAGTCTGGAAGTTTTCCTTCCATTTCTATTTGGTGGAACATTTTCAGAAGGATATGTATTAATTCTTCTTTAAATATTTGCTAGAATTCCCCTGGAAAGCCATCAGGCCCAAGACTGGTTTGTTGGGAGGGTTTTGATTCCGTTGCTTTGCTGGTTATGGGTCTGGTTTGGTTTTCTATTTCCTCCTGTTTCAGTTTTGGTAGCTTATAGATTTCTAGGAATGCCTCCATTTCTTCCAGATTACCTAATTTGTT
>NW_025410360.1:0-7936 GCF_002201575.2 Neomonachus schauinslandi
TTCCTTCCTTCCTTCCTTCCTTCCTTCCTTCCTTCCTTCCTTCCTTCCTCCTTTGTTATGATTGTCCCTTTTCTTGTATGTTCCTAATCATTGAATGAGCGGGTGTTTCATGAGCCAGTATTTTCCAGAGGTTCCTCTGAGGTGAGAGGAGTTATACTGTTTCTCACATGGTTTGTATGATGCAGAAACTCACCTTTTCTTCTGCACAGAAGGGCACTGCTTTCTGCATATGTGGTTTGTTTCTTGATTCCCTGTGCACATCCACCTTTTCTGCCATGTGAAAAGAGCTGGTACAGGGTTGGGTTGGGTGTTCAGCAAGCCTTCCCTAGTGGCCTTCTGTCCAGCTTTTGCTCCTCAGCATCAAGAAGTGGGTCTGCTGGCTCTTCCACACCTGCCCTCAGGTTCTCTCTGCGCACTGTGGTCTGACCTCAGTTCTGTTTGACATTCCTTAGAATTCACATGGAGTCTGCAGATTATGCCTGCCGCCGTGTTTTGTTGAAAATGGAGTTTTCATCAATTTTTAAAAATGCATTGCCCTTTAGTGATTTCCCAGAGGATAAAGGGGGAATGCTCACTTATTCAGTTACCTTCAAACTGAGAGTCTGGATTGACATGTTCAAATGTTAAGGTGTCAGGATTTTTGTGTGAATTAGAAAAAATATACAAATATCACACCAAATACATGTTTCATAAATTGTACTAGTTAAGATAAGACAAAAGGTAGTCTTTTAATAAAAATCTACATTATGTAGATCATACAAAATACAGGCATGAGCACTTACAAATATAGATAAATATTTAAAGACTTCAGTAACTAAATCATCTGCTGCTTATGTTCTGAATTTTGGGTAATATGAATAAAACCAAAGAAAAACTGTATTTTCTAAGCTTCACTTCCACTCACACCCTGAGATATGTACCATGAAGAAGGCTGAAAATTTAAAATGACAGTGACCATTGTCAGTTATGTTAGGAGCAGAGTACTACATTCTCATTTTATAGAAAGTCACTGAAAATATTTCAAGTTGAAATATTTTCAATACTTCATAAATATTTTCTCAAACCAGGTGGCAGTAGTGAGTGAAAAATAGGCTTTTTCTGCTTTCTTTCTAGACATTACGAAATAGCATAGTACAACAGAAGAACAATTCATCGCTCCTAGTAGCAGAGATTGTGGAAGGCTTTTGGAAACAGAAGCATTTTTAAAAAGATGTTCTTGATCTTGATTATAAATTAATGGGAATTTGATAATGAGAAGAGGTAAAACAATTGTGATTTTTCAAACACATGAGTTGGTTTTTGGAGAATGGCTTAACATCAAAACCAAAAAACCGAATTCTCTTCTGAAATGATTAATGTTTGGGAAATAGTACGTGGGAGATCTTGACACCCACTTTTATGAAAATACGGCAATGATCTGTCATTCACGTGAGTCTCAAAGCTCGCATTACTGGAGAAAGCTGCTGCTGGTGTGGTACAGCTGTTTTCGGAGATTTCACAGAAACGGATTTATGGATCAATCTGAAAGTCAGCTTAGTGTTTGATCTTCTCTAAGCTACAAAACAAATAATGCTATGTACAATCTATGAAACATATTATTGACTTAATTTCACTTAAGGTACATTTGGAAGGCTTATAACATAAACCTAATCTGAGAAATGCAATGCTGCACTGCAGAAACACTATGGAAAATTAAAATAATAATTGGCCTTCCTAGGCCTATTCCTATTCAAAATTTTCATTAGCATGTTGGGTTTCACTATAAAAGTCTTGATTATCATATTCTTAGATTAAGCAAATTTGGCAGAAATCACAAATATGTAAAATGATATTTCACTCTCCAAATATCTTTACAAACTAGAGCACAAGGCCAAACCTAATATGATATAATTCAATCAGGGTAAAAATAAGTCAGCATTTTCTCCCCTCCCCACAGCCCACTCCCCGAATTGAACAAATTAGAGTGGCAAAGGATTGGTTTAAAAAAGCAAATGTGGGGGTTTAAGAATTTAAGAATTACCATACCCCTACCCCACAGTCAATCTTCAGTGAAATATCTATTTTAGGCAACATTTTTGTGTTGGCTGGGGATTAGCAAAAAGGCAGAATAAGAAGCTCAGCATAATTCTCTCTCCAAAAAGCAATGAAAAACCTTGACAAAATTGTCAAAAACAACCATTTCTGAACTCCAAAAATTAACCATAAGCATAAGACAAGCTGAAAAACATTTATTCAAGGAAAACCACTGATCCTTGGTAAAAACAGAGGGTTTGAGTGTTTTCAAGTGGTGACACTCCCAGCCCCACCTCCCGAGCCTCCCCCCCAAGAGACTCAGTGGCCCCTGGAGGCCCTCAGAAAAAGCTGGAGTTCAGCACTGCACTGAAAACCATCAGGGAAAGTCAGGCCCCAGCTGCTCAAGGTGGGGACAATGGTGAGAACAACAGACAAGTCCACAACATGCGGAAGAGAGATCTATGGACTGACGCCGAGCCTTGATAAGCCCCACGTATTCCTGTGGATCTGAAAGTCTCCATGTATCCATCTTCACAAAACACACTTTTCTCCTCTTGTACGAGCCTCATGCTGGCGCCTGGAGTTTTACCCTTCTAGTCTCTGCTAGAACTTGAAGCTGCCTTTGACCAAAGAAACAGATCACATAGATAAAAGCGTCCCTGTGTGTGTCTGGGGTGCAACCAGGGAAAGGTGGGATGTGTCTGACTCGGAATGATCTGTAGTTAGATCTTGTGCCTGTCTGGAATCCAGTCCCTGCTTAGAGTATTTTCAGAAATGCCTCTGCACCACACAAGAGCCCAGATGAACACCGGAGGTGCATGATGCCAACATTCACCTCCACAGGGCGGTTTTCCATCAAATTCACCAGAGGTCTTTGGAAAGCCACCATGTAAATAAAACTTCACTTTAAATAGAATCAAAGATCACAAAAGTGACATAAAATGAGCGGAAAACCACCCAGTACACTCGCTGTCTTACGAGTGAATGGCGTATGTGAGCCAGAGGGCTGGGAAGAGAAGGAACTTGCTGACTTCACTCTGACAGCATTTTGATCAGGTAGTGTAAATGTAACAAAGAAATTTAAAAATTATGCACAAGTACTATGTTCTAGTTGGTAAATTATCTGTTTAGTGGTGTGGGAGAGCCATTAAGAAAGACTTCATGTACGTAAGACGGTTGAAGAAACAGGAAAATACCTGAAGATATGAGAGCTATGGTTCTCATCCTCAGAAGAAGAAGTTACAAATACAGGCCAGGGTAAGGAGCAAACCCAAGTCTTGGATTAGAATCAGAGGCATCAATATGAACTCATGGTTTTCTAATATGCATATGGATATTTAAATGCAGGAGTGTGCGTAAAATGGGTTAGTCAACACACTTGATTACAAGGGGAGAAACAGTAACCTGAGCATAAGAGAAACCAGCAAGCAATTAGGGTTAACATCCTCAAGGGCAAGATATTGAGGGACAGTCTCCACAAGTCCTCTTCCTCTCATGAGAGACATGAAGAGACTGAGAACTGTTGACACAGGGAGAGACCAAGGAGGCATGGCAACCAGAGGCAGTGTGGGGCCTGCAGCTGGATCCTGGAACAGTGAAGACAACAGTGGAAAGATATGAAATCCAAATAAAATATGTAATTCAGTTAATAGTTTAGGTAATTGGGCACCTGGGTGGCTCAGTTGGTTAAGCAACTGCCTTCGGCTCAGGTCATGATTCTGGAGTCCCGGGATCGAGTCCCACATCAGGCTCCCTGCTTGGCAGGGGGTCTGCTTCCCCCTCTGACCCTTCCCCTCTCATGCTCTCTGTCTCCCATTCTCTCAGATAAATAAATAAAATCTTAAAAAAAAAATAGTTTAGATAATTGTACCTTGGCCACATAAGATATTAACATGAGAGGAAGATGGGTACGTGGGAAATCTAAAAAAACACACAAAAATCTATTTATTTTTGCTAATTTCCTATAAGCCTAAATTTATTTCAAAATAAAAAAGTACAAAATTGCATTTGAATTTTTTGCATAGAGTTTTTTTTAAAAAGTCTGCATATTTTTAAGTGCTGTTTGAATATATCTCTAAGGCCTGAGTCTCTCTTTGGCATTCTTAGGGGTCATGGCTAAATTGCTGTACTTGGCTGGGTCACTGTTGTGTTTGGCTTCTCTGTATGGTTTATATGCACATTTAAATGATTTCAGAATTGTATTTTTGTTATCATAACAGTGAAAACAAAGCTGTCTCTCTTCACACACAGTTCTTGTGGGCCACGTCAGCAAAGGGTGGAAAGTAGAGACAGCAAGGACTTCGCTGGAGGCAAGGGGCCCTTCTCGCTGGGTTTCGCAAGGACCACCTGAAGATTGTCTGCAGCCCTTAGGCTGTTGGCTCATCAAATATTAAAACAATATTTCTGGGAAAGCTACCCAGACTTGGACATAAGTTTGAAAGAAAAAGAAGCCAGTCTTGAGTGATTTCTTTCTTTTCTCAGCCAGGTCAAAGCCATGCTGTGAACACACTGTTCCTTGCTCAGAGGGTCCTGCTGGCCCGTCTCTCCAGACTTCACCTGGCTTCCACGGATGAGAAGCTGGCGTTCCTTGTTAGTTAAGACCCACACCCACTTAAGTTCTGTAGGGCCAGTGTAGATTCTGATAGGCTGATCTCTCCACCAGATGCCCCCAAAATTCCTACTGGTCACAGCATAAGTCAATACAATATGCCTTGTGTCATACCAAGAAGAAAGTGATCAAATCATCTAAGTAAAACACCAATAAAACAAAATTTTAAAACATATAATTGTATTAGTTAAAAGTGGTGAGCGATGTTTTTCTTTAACATGTAAAAATGTCTACACTGTCATTTAAATCAAACGAAAAATGTTACAAGTGTGTTTTAGGCTTCATGGCTCACCAGTTATTTTAAAACCGTTCTGCCCTTAAGCCGTCACGACTGAGTGAGTGCAGGACTGATGTGAAATACTGGTGGCGAGGAAACCACCAGCAAGTGCAGAGCAGAGCTGCGGACCATGTGTGGTGCTGTTTCAAAGCCCCGCAGGGTCTCTGGTCGGCTGGGACCCATGGGGACCAGCTCTTCTCCGCTGCGGTTCTAGCCACACAGTGCAGGGTGCCGTTTCACCATAGCCCTTCCAGGGCCCGCACTGGGGGTGACTGAGCCCACGCACACACATGTTAAGTCGACATGAGCTGCTACGATCCAACAAATACCAGATCTGGAGCGCAAATGCCAGTGAGACGCTGGCCCTACTGTCCGCCAGCTCCAAGCTCTCACAGACAACTTGCCGTTTTGAATCCTGGTTTCTCATCTGCAGAGTAGGTACAAGACAAGATAACGAATACGAATAATCTCAGTGAGGGCTGGGCACACAGGAAATGCTCAAACAGCATTACTGAAGTATTATTACTACTGTCACATAAAATTTCCAACTTGAGCTGGTGATCACCATTGACCAACAGGCTTAAACACAACAGGTCATTCAGATTCCAGCCACGAGTGGAGACACAGAGCTTTACTCAGCTTCTGCCACCTTCTAGCATGGTCATCAACAGAACTTCTCACATCCCAGAACAAGTCGTAGGAGCCCATGGAGCATCACACAGCGTTGTTAATTCAGGAATCCCTGCACCAAGGATTCTAACTGTAGTTTCTGTCACACATTTATTGAGGATGGGCCATGAGCTTAGTCTCTGAAGGTCCTCACTCTGACTTAGCCTACCTCTAGCTCACACTGTATTTTCTGTGCCAGCATCCATCTCGTATCTCCCACCAGACAGCAGTAGCTCCCTGCAAGGACAGAGCTGTGTCATTGTGCCCTCTGAGCCCAGCATGCTAACTGATGAGCAGTAAATGCCAGTTAATAACTGGGTGTTGGGTAAGTTTTGTAGTTTCCATGTTAAGATTTGATACCTACATTGTATATTAAGACCACTTCTTATAAGAATTTATTTATTTTTATTTTTATTTTTTTAAAAGATTTTATTTATTCATTTGACACACAGAGATACAGAGAGGGAGAGAGAGAGCATGAGCAGGGAGAGAGGCAGAGGGAGGGGGAGAAGCAGGCTCCCCGCTGAGCCAGGAGCCCGATGTGAGGCTCAATCCCAGGACCCTGGGATCATGACCTGAGCCGAAGGCAGACGCTTAACCATCTGAGCCACCCAGGCGCCCCCTTATAAGAATTTAATACAAGAATCTATTATGTAAAATGCCAATTCAATCATCCATTCATTCGATCGACATGTGTTTATTATCTACTATGTTCCAGACACTGTTTCAGGCAGAGAATAAAAGAGACAAGCATTCTTGCCCTTGTGTGGTGGTGTGAGGGTTACTGAGGAAATGCCCGGAGGCTATGTATCTGGTGTACAATAGAAGTTCCTTGCATTCCTGTCACTTACCAGGGCCTAGAAAAGTAGCACAAGAATGCATTAGAAGCAATATTTGGTGGAACTAACTCCTGGTGATGCCATGCTATGAAATAAAAGTGAAACTCATCTGGTTTCACTTAGGTCTTAGCCTCCATGAAAGACCATCTCCTTCCTGCCCTGGACACACGGAAGCCAGGTGTTTCCCACCGCCAAAGTAGAAACCTGCCAGTTGACAGCCTTTCTCCTATCTGTGTCCCTCCCGAGACTGGGCTCTCGATGGCAGGGCTGTGCCCATTCTCCATTCTCTCCTCAGTGCACATGTCAGGTCAGCAATATGCTCAACTGAACTGAAGCAAGTCTTGTAGCTTGCTTGCATCCTTGCAAAAAAGGCAATAACCAAATTAAGGCTGAATAAGACCTAAATGCATGTGGGGATATGTTTGAGCTACTCAAAGACAACGAAGAGGCTAGCAGGACTAATTTTTACTCAGTGTTTTGGATTTTTATTTCCCTAACTATTCTAAAATGTTGATGCTGCTTTATTCCCACAGAATAAGAACAGAGGAAGAATACCTCCTTCTACAGACCTTGGCTGTTCTGCAATGTACCCATCCCTGCAAAAGCAGCTTCCATCTCGGAATTTATTTTCCTAATTACATGCACGTTATCTAAAAAAACCCAAAGAATGTGGGAAAGGATACAGTTTAAAATAAACTTTAAACTGTGGGAATACAGGGGACCCTGAGAATGACAGAGAGAATAAGTTTAATATCCTGTTTTAATGTCCTGACCCAACAAGACCCAGGAGAGGGGGAGTTCATGTTGCCAACTGGAAATTAAGGATGCAACAATGAGATAAACTGATTTTATTCTAATATATTGAATGAATTTTAAAGTATATGGCCATAGGCTATTGTGACCGTGCATGTTATAACATTTAACTTTTTAAATGCCTAAAGCTTCGAGTTGTATTTCTTCCTCTATGGTACAATATTATTTTGTTCACAGACATGCTAACATTTTATTTATCAGTATTAAGAAACTGAAATATTACTCAGCCATTAAAATTATGATTGTGACATCCAAATACCAGAACAGACAAGTGCTTATGATACATTGTCCAGAGGAAACCGAGGTCCCACAACTCCATGTGCATTTTGGCCACAGCTGAGTAAACTGCACATATTCAGAAACTGGAAAGAAAATGGAGCTGGCAGAAAGAGAAATTAAGGAGTCGATCCCATTTACAATTGCACCCAAAACCATAAGATACCTAGGAATAAATCTAACCAAAGAGGCAAAGGATCTGTTCTCAGAATACTATAAAATACTCATGAAATCAATTGAGGAAGACACAAAGAAATGGAAAAACATTCCATGCTCATGGATTGGAAGAACAAATATTGTGAAGATGTCAATGCTACCTAGAGCAATCTACACATCCAATGCAATCCCCATCAAAATACCATCCACTTTTTTCAAAGAAATGGAACAACTAATCCTAAAATTTGTATGGAACCAGAAAAGAACCCGCATAGCCAGAGGAAT
>NW_025410361.1:0-7928 GCF_002201575.2 Neomonachus schauinslandi
GATGTCAAAGAGGTTACTGCCTATGTTCTCCTCTAGGATTTTGATGGATTCCTGTCTCATGTTGAGGTCTTTCATCCATTTTGAGTTTATCTTTGTGTATGGTGTTAGAGAATGGTCGAGTTTCATTCTTCTGCATGTGGCTGTCCAATTTTCCCAGCACCATTTATTGAAGAGACTGTCTTTTTTCCATTGCCTACTTTTTCCTGCTTTGTCAAAGATTATTTGACCATAGAGTTGAGGGTCCATATCTGGGCTCTCTATTCTGTTCCATTGGTCTATATGTCTGTTTTTGTGCCAGTACCATGCTGTCTTGGTGATCACAGCTTTGTAGTATAGCTTGAAATCGGGCAACGTGATGCCCCCAGCTTTGTTTTTCCTTTTCACCATTTCCTTGGGGATTCAGGGTCTTTTCTCATTCCATACAAATTTTAGGATTGTTTGTTCCAGCACTTTGAAAAATGTCATTGGAATTTTGATCGGGATGGCATTGAAGGTATAGATTGCTCTGGGTAGCATAGATATTTTAGCAATGTTTATTCTTCCAATCCATGAGCATGGAATGTTTTTCCATCTTTTTTGTCTTCTTCGATTTCTTTCATGAGTGTTCTGTAGTTCCTAGAGTATAGATCCTTTACCTCTTTGGTTAGGTTTATCCTGAGGTATCTTATGGTTTTTGGTGCTATTGTAAATGGAATCGTTTCTCTAATTTCTCTTTGTACAGTTGTGTTGTTAGTGTATAAGGAAGCAATTGATTTCTGTGCATTGATTTTATGTCCTGCCACATTACTGAATTGCTGGATGAGTTCTAGTAATTTGGGGTTGGAGTCTTTTGGGTTTTCCACATAAAGTATCATGTCATCTGCGAAAAGACAGAGTTTGACTTCTTCTTTGTCAATTTGAATACATTTTATTTCTTTTTGTTGTCTGATTGCTGTTGCTAGGACTTCTAGTACTATGTTGAACTATAGTGGCGAGAGTGGGCATCCTTGATGTGTTCCTGATCTTAAGGGAAAGGCTTTCAGCCTTTTTCCATTGAGGATGATATTCGCTGTGGGTTTTTCATATATGGATTTTATGAACTTGAGGAATGTTCCCTCTCTCCCTACACTCTGAAGAGTTTTAATCAGGAAAGGATCTTGTATTTTGTCAAATGCTTTTTCTGTATCAATTGAGAGGACCATATGGTTCTTCTCTGTCCTCTTATTAAAATGTTCTATCACATTGATTGATTTGTGAATGTTGAACCACCTTTGCATCCCAGGGATAAATCCCACTTGGTCGTGGTGGGATTTTTAATGTATTGTTGGGTCCTATTAGCTAGGATTTTGTTGAGGATTTTGGGATCCATATTCATCAGGGATATCAGTCTGAAATTCTCCTTTTTGATCAGGTCTTTGCCTGGTTTGGGGATTAAGGTAATCCTCACCTCATAGAATGAGTTTGGAAGTTTTCCTTCTGTTTCTAGTTTTGAAACAGCTTCAGTAGAATAGGTATTAGTTCTTCTTTGAATGTTTGGTAGAATTCTTCAGGGAATCCATCAGGCCCCAGACTCTTGTTTTTTGGGAGGTTTTTGATCACTGCTTCAATCTCGTTACTGGTTATTGGCCTATTCAGGTTGTCAATTTCTTCCTGTTTCAGTCTTGGCAGCTTATAGGTTTCCAGGAAGGCCTCCATTTCATCCAGATTGCTCAGTTTATTAGCATATAGTTGTTGATAATAATTGCTAATAATTGTTTCTATTTCCTTGGTGTTAGTCATGATCTCTCCCCTTTCATTCATTAATTTTATTAATATGGGTCCTTTCTCTTTTCTTTTGGAGAAATGTGGCCAGTGGTTTATCAATCTTATTAATTCTTTCAAAGAACGAACGTCTAATTTCGTTGATTTGATCTACTGTGTTTCTGGTTTCTAATTCATTGATCTCTGCTCTAATTTTAATTATTTCTCTTCTAATGTGTGGCTTAGGCATCGTTTGTTGCTTTTTCTCTAGTTCTTTAAGGTGTAGAGTTAGTTGGTGAATTCTGGATTTTTCTATTTTTTTGAGTGAGACTTGGATGGCTATGTATTTCCCCCTTAGGACCACCTTTGCAGTTTCCCATAGGTTTTGGATCAATGTGTTTTCATTCTCATTGATTTCCATGAATTGTTTAAGTTCTTCTTTGATTTCCTGGTTGACCCAAACATTTTTTAGCAGAGTGGTCTTTAGCTTCCAAGTGTTTGAATTTCTGCCAAATTTTTTCTTGTGATTGAGTTCCAGTTTTAAAGCATTGTAGTCTGAGAATATGCAGGAAATAATCTCAATCTTTTGGTATCAGTTGAGACCTGATTTGTGACCCAGTATGTGGTCTATTCTGGAGAAAGTTCCATGTGCGCTCGAGAAGAAAGAGTATTCTGTTGTTTTAGGATGGAATGTTCTGTAAATATCTATGAGGTCCATCTGGTCCAGTGTGTCATTCGAAGTTCTTGTTTCCTTGTTGATATTCTGCTTAGATGATCTGTCCATTGCTGAGAGTGGAGTATTGAGGTCTCCTACAATTAACGTATTGTTGTCAACATGACTCTTTATTTTGGTTAACAGTTGGCTTATGTAGATGGCTGCTCCCATGTTGGGGGCATAGATATTTACAATTGTTAGATCTTCTTGTTGGATAGACCCTTTAAGAATGATTTAGTGTCACAATGGGGGGGGGGGAATTGGAGGGAGAGATGAACCATGAGAGACTATGGACTCTGAGAAACAAACAGGGTTTTAGAGGGGAAGGGGGGGATTGGTTAGCCCGGTGATGGGTATTAAGGAGGGCACGTACTACATGGAGCAGCAGGTGTTATATGAAAACAATGGATCATGGATCACCACATCAAAAACCAACGATGTATTGTATGGTGACTAACAACATAATAAAATAAAAAAAATATATCCATAACCTAAAAAAAAATAAAATAAAAAAAGAATGATTTAGTGTCCTTCTGTGTCTCTAACTACAGTTTTTAGTTTAAAATCTAATTTGTCTGATATAAGAATTGTTACCCCAGCTTTCTTTTGAGGTCCGCTGGCATGGAAGATGGATCTCCATCCCTTCACTTTCAGTCTGGATGTATCTTTAGGTTCAGAATGAGTCTCTTGTAGACAGCATATGGATGGGTCCTGTCTTTTTATCCAATCTGCAACCCTGTGCCATTTTATGGGAGCTTTTAGACCATTTACATTGAGAGTGATTATTGAAAGATATGAATTAATTGTCATCATGTTGCCTGTGAAGATGTTGTTTTTATAGATTGTCCCTGTAAATTGCTGTTGTATATCACTCTTGGGGTCTTTCTCCTTTTATAGAATCCTCTCTAATATTTCTTCCAGGGTGCACTTAGTATTCACATATTCTTTCAGTTTCTGCCACTCTTGGAAGTTCTGGATCTCTCCATCCATTCTAAATGACAGCCTTGCCAGATAAAGTATTCTTGGCTGCATGTTCTTCTCGTTTAGTACCCTGAGTATGTCTTGCCAGGCCTTTCTGGCTTGCCAGGTCTCTGTGGATAGGTCTGACGTTATTCTGATGTTCCTCCCTCTGTACGTAAGGAATCTCTTTCCCCTAACTGCCCTTGAGATGGTTTCCTTGGTTCTAAGATTTGCAAGTTTTATTGTTGCATGCCAGTCTGTTGGCCTGTTTTCCTTGATCTTGGGAGGGGTCCTCCCTGTCTCTAGGACACAAATGTTTGTTTCATTCCCCAGATTAGGGAAGTTCTTAGCTATGATTTGCTCAAATATATGTTCTACTCCTCTCTTTCCACCCCCTCCGGGATCCCAATAATTCTGACATTGGAACGTTTCATGGTGTCACTTATTTCTCTGATTCTACTTCCATGGATTCTGAGTTTTTTCCCCTGGCCTCCTCTTTTTCTTTCTTTTCTATCCATTGGTCTTCTAGATCACTAATCTATTCTTCTGCCTCGCTTACCCTAGCAGTTAGATTATCTAGATTAGATTGGATCTCATTGATAGCTTTTTTACGTTCTGCCAGTTCAGCTTTCATTTCTGCTCTTAGAGACTTTATGCTGCCTTTAATTGATTTCTCCATTCTAGCTATTGTCTTCACAATTGCTAGCCTGAATTCCATCTCCGATATGTTGGTTATATCAGTATCCATTTGTAAATTTGTGGCATAAGCATAGTCTCTGATTCTTTCCTATTTTGGGGGTTCCTCCTCCTAGTCATTCTGTTGAAGTGTGGTTGACGGAATGTATAGAGTCCAAAGTATTGATCACAACCCAAGCAAGATGCACCTGTTTTCTAGGGACCTTAGGGTTGATGGCCTCTTGTTCTCCCAGACTGTGATCTAGAAGGGGGTGAGAGGGGCCTGCTACACTGTTACTCAGGCAACCCTGTTTGAGCAGAGTTGCCTTGCCCCCTGTGTTGTGGGATGGACTCAGTGAAAACCGGTGTTTTGGGGCTTTTGTTCTCTGGCAGCTTTCCATGGCAGCTTTCTGCGTCCCTTTCCTGAGAGTCAGAGCAGAAGAGACCGTTTCCAACCCTCTGCCTCAGAGCAAAGAGATCATAATCTGTTCTTCAGTGAGCTCTCCAGGCCACACTATCTCTGCTTCTGTCTGTGCTGCTGTAAACTGCAGTGTCCTGGGTTGTGCGCCCCTCAGCAGGGCTCCCAGTCCTCGCCCCCAGGTCAGGGCATGTGTTTGCCATTTGTGCTTCTAAAACCACCAGTCACTCCCAGTTCACATGCGCCACCCCGCATCTCCATGTTTCAGCCTGGGGGGCTGCCCTATAGTCCTTTCCCTGTTGCTACCAGTCTGGGAGTGTGTGTCTGGTCCCCAGCACGGGAGGTTTTGCTCTCCTGTGTTATTTCCCCTTCCCGGCACCAGCTCTTATGGCAGCTCCCTCCTATTTCCATTTATCTTCCAATATCTGTTCCCAGAATCATGGCTCCCTGATTCATATCTTGAAACCAACTGCCCATGATATTCTGTTTGTAGAGATCCAGGTATATCTTCTTACATCTCAGGCTGATTTTGTGGGTGTTCAGAGTAGTCTGGTAGATATCCAGCTCAATTCCGGGAATAAGTTGGAATAGGATGCCCTACTCTTCCATCATCTTTTCCTGAACCCTCCTTCCATTTTTTTTCTTGTGGTTGAGTTCCAGTTTCACAGAATTGTGGTCTGAGAATATGGAGGGAATAATCTCAATCTTTATTATATTGGCTGAGACCTGATTTGTGATCCTGTATGTGGTCTAGTCTGGAGAAAGTTCCGTGTGTGTTCGAGAAGAATGAGTATTCTGTTGTGTTACGGTGGAATGTTCTGTATATATCTATGAAGTCCATCCAGTCCAGTGTGTCATTCAAAACTCTTGTTTCTTTGTTGATCTTCTGTTTAGATGATCTGTCCAATTCTGAGAGTGGAGTGTTAAAATCTCCTACTATTTATATATTATTGTCGATATGATTCTTCATTTTGGTTAACAGCTGGCCTATGTAGTTGGCTGCTCCTATGCTGGGGGCATAAATATTTACAATTATTAGATCATCTTGTTGGATAGACCCTTTAAGAATGATACGGTGTTATAGGGTAGCTCTATTTTTAATTTTTTGAGGCACCTCCACACTGTTTTCCAAAGCAGCTGTACCAACTTGCATTCCCACCAACAGTGTAAGAGGGTTCCCCTTTCTCCACAACCTCTCCAACATTTGTTGTTTCTTGCCCTGTCAATTTTTGTCATTCTAACCGGTGTAAGGTGGTATCTCAAAGTGGTTTTGATTTGAATTTCCCTGATGGCTAATGATGATGAACATTTTTTCATGCGTCTGTTAGCCATTTGTATGTCTTCTTTGGAGATGTGTTTGTTCATGTCTTCTGCCCATTTTTTGACTTGATTATTTGTTTTTTGGGTGTTGAGTTTGAGAAGTTCTTTCTAGATCTTGGATACCAGCCCTTTATCTGTAGTGTCATTTATAAATATCTTCTCCCATTCAGTGGGTTGCCTCTTTGTTTTGTTGACTGTTTCCTTTGTTGTGCAGAAGCTTTTTATCTTGATGAAGTCCCAAGAGTTCATTTTTGCTTTTGTTTTACTAGGCTTTGGAGATGTATCTTGAAAGAAGTTGTTGGTGGCCGATGTCAAAGAGGTTACTGCCTATGTTCTCCTCTAGGATTTTGATGGATTCCTGTCTCACATTGAGGTCTTTCATCCATTTTGAGTTTATCTTTTTGTATCATGTTAGAGAATGTGAGTTTCATTCTTCTGCATGTGGCTATCCAATTTTCCAGGCACCATTTATTGAAGAGACTGTCTTCTTTCCATTGCCTATTTTTTCCTGCTTTGTCAAAGATTATTTGACCATAGAGTTGAGGGTCCATATCTGGGCTCTCTATTCTGTTCCATTGGTCTATATGTCTGTTTTTGTGCCAGTACCATGCTGTCTTGGTGATCATTGCTTTGTAATATAGCTTGAAATTGGACAATGTGGTGCCCCCAGCTTTGTTTTTCTTTTTCAACATTTCCTTGGTGATTTGGGGTCTGTTCTAATTCCATACAAATTTTAGGATTGTTTAAAATTAAAAATAGATCTATCCTATGACCCAGGAATTGCACTCCTGGGCATTTATCCCAAAGAAACAGATGTAGTGAAAAGAAGGGCCATATGCACCCCAATGTTCATAGCAGCAATGTCCGCAATAGCCAAACTGTGGAAAGAGCTGAGATGCCCTTCAACAGATGAATGGATCAAGAAGATGTGGTCCATATATGCAATGGAATATTACTCAGCCATCAGAAAAGATGAATCCCCAACGTTTACATCCACATGGATGGGACTGGAGGAGATAATGCTAACTGAAATAAGTCAAGCAGAGAAAGTCAATTATCATATGGTTTCACTTATTTGTGGAACTTAAGGACTAGCATGGAGGACATTAGGAGAAGGAAGGGAAAAATGAAGGGGGGCGGGAATTGGAGGGAGAGATGAACCATGAGAGACTATGGACTCTGAGAAACAAACTGAGGGTTTTAGAGGGGAAGGGTGTGGGGGATGGGTTAGCCCGGTGATGGGTCTTAAGGAGGGCACATACTGCATAGAGCACTGGATGTTATACGAGAACAATGAATCATGATCAGTACATCAAAATCTAAAGATGTAATGTATGCTGACTAACATAACATAATAAAATAAAATTAAAAAAAGAATGATATAGTGTCTCTGTGGATCTCTTATGACAGTCTTTGGTTTAAATTCCATTTTGTCTGATATAAGAATTGCTACCCGAGCTTTCTTTTGAGCTCCGTTGGCATGATAAATCATTCTCCATCCCTTTAGTGTCAGTCTGGAGGTGCCTTTAGGTTCAAAATGAGTGTCTTGTAGGCAGCATATGGATGGGTGCTGTCTTTGTATCCAATCTGCAACCCTGTGCCATTTAATGGGAGCATTTAGGCTGTTCACTTTGAGCGTGATTATTGAAAGATATGAATTTATTGTCATCATGTTGCCTGTGAAGTCCTGGTTTCTATAGATTATCTCTATAAATTTCCGTTCTATATCACTCTATATCACAACCCCCTCTTAATATTTTTTGCAGGGTTGGCTTAGTGGTCACATATTCTTTCATTTTCTGCCAGGCCTGGAAGCTCTGAATCTTTCCATCCATTCTAAATGACAGCCTTGCTGGATAAGGTATTCTTGGCTGCATGTTCTTCTCATTTAGTACCCTGAATATGTCTTACCAGCCCTTTCTGGCTTGCCAGGTCTCTGTGGAGAGATCTGATGTTATTCTGATGTTCCTCCCTCTGTACCTAAGAAATCACTCCCCCCCCCAGCTGTTCTCTGGAAGCTTTCTTGGTTCTGAGGTTTGCCAGGGTGCTGGGCTCCGTGGAAAGTAATTTTTTAAGCTTTTGTTCTCTGGCAGCTTTCTGAGCCTATTCTGAGGGTCAGAA
>NW_025410362.1:0-7928 GCF_002201575.2 Neomonachus schauinslandi
GGGGTCTGGGGGAGGGGTCGGGGACACCAGCTGGTGGGCTCTGGGGGAGGGTCTGGTGCACCAATTGATGGCCTTTCTCTGACACAGTCCTGGACGGTCTTACTCACGTCCTGTCTCAGTTTCCTCTGGGCTTTGGGTCCTTGTTCAGTCCTCATCTACAACCAGGACCCCAGCTAGGTAGTGGTGTGGGTCCTGAACGTCTCCACCAAGGTCACCTGCACTGGGCTCTTCTCTGGGCTCATCTGTCCATAAGCACTGTCGCTGTCCCACCTGGTTCCTGCGCTGGTGACCAGGTTCCAGGGTCACTTCAGGGGGAGTGGCTGCCCAGAGCGTGGGTTAGGATGTTCATGGGCCCTGACTGGGTTCCCGGGCTCCCCTAGGGAAGTGGGCGGTGGGCATGGGCATGGGCATCCCCTACTCCGCGATGTGTCTGCTGCCCTGCCAGCTCCCCCAGCCTCTGCCCCTGTTGAAAGCCGAGTGCCACCCCCTAGGACGTGTGGTTTCTGTGGAGCTGGGGGAGACAGGGCCTCCGGGCCATCAGGCTGCTGCCGGTAGGTAGCTTTCCGCCTTTCTCCGTGAGGGCGCACAGCGCTGTGGTCCCGGCCCGCCGTCTACCTGCCGACCCATCGCATCTCATCCACCCAGTGGTTTGCCCCGTGCTGTGCAGCAGCTCGGCCAGCGCCCTGGTGCGGCGCGGCCCGCAGCGGACGCGGGGGCTCCAGCGCGCCGGCTGTGGGGAGTGCAGCGCGCAGCCGTCCCCACGTTCAGGAGCCCCCGTCTCTGCCCGCAGACTCCCCGAGCACGACGAGGCACCCGCCTTCCTCCTGGAGTGCGACCGCGCGGTGCTGGGCGCGCTGCAGAGACACCTGGCGCTGTACAAGATCCGGCGGAAGGTCGCGGTGGAGCCGCGCCCCGAGCTGCGCGTGTGGGCTGTGCTGCCCCGCACCGCGGAGGAGGCCGGCGGGGCTGCGCCGCTGCGGGAGCGGGCCGAGGGGGCCACCGTCCTCACCCGCGACCCCCGGACCGCCCGCATGGGCTGGCGGCTTCTCACCCAGGACGAGGGCCTGGCCCTGGTGCCCGGCGGCCGGCTGGGAGACCTCCGCGACTACCACCGCCACCGCTACCAGCAAGGTGTGGGCGCGGGCCCGGGCCGTGCTGGGGGGCGGGGGGCGGCGGGGGTCGCCGCGTGGGGGGCCGGGGTGAAGGGTCGGCTCCAGCGCTAGCTCGTCAGCCCCCATCCCCCGCCTGTGCCAGAGGATAGGGCGCAGAGCGCGCGCCCTGCGGGGAGTGGTGCAGGGGAGGGGCCGCCCCCAGCCCCGCGGACGTCTCAGCGCTCAGGGAGCTGCTTCCTCCACCCCACAGGCGTTCCCGAGGGGATCCATGATCTGCCCCCAGGAGTGGCCCTGCCCCTGGAGTCCAACCTGGCTTTCATGAATGGTGTCAGCTTCACCAAGGGCTGCTACATCGGTCAGGAGCTGACGGCCCGCACCCACCACATGGGCGTCATCCGCAAGCGCCTCTTCCCGGTGCGGCTGTCGGGCCCTCTCCCGGCCGGCGGCGTCAGCCCTGGCACCTCGGTGCTCACTGCGTCCGGGCAGGCAGCCGGCAAGTACAGGGCAGGCCAGGGGGACGTGGGCCTGGCCTTGCTGCGGTCAGAGCAGATCAAGGGCCCTCTCCACATCAGGACCGCTGAGAGTGGCCAGGTGGCCCTAACTGCCTCCGTGCCGGACTGGTGGCCCACAGCCACCAAGTAGCTCTGGAGCTGCCAGGGGCCGCGGAGGGCCCTGTCCATCTGCTGCGCTCTGCAGGCTGGCCCCCACTTCCCACGGTTGTCTGGTTAATGCATACACCCCCCAGAGGCCCCCCAGTGTCGTGGGCCTCCCAGGCTGCGGGCATCGTGGGTGTGCAGCTATGGCCCGGACGTTTCCCACAGAGGGTCTGATGCCCAGCTCGGGCTGTCCTCTCCCGGCCGCCCTGTGGCCGGGAGGGGCAGGAGCCCTCCCGCAGCGTGGGGGTGAGGACAAGCAGGCCCTGCACCTGCTTCTGGGCTGAGCTGAGCTGCAGCTTCTGCCAGATGAGGATGGACAAGACCCCAGCCGTCCGGGTTTAGAGGGTGTTCAGCCACCCGCCCAGGACAAGCACAGTCCAGAGCCTTGCCCCTGGGCTGCCTGCACCCGTCTCCCATCTGGGCTTGGCTGAAAGGACAGGTGGGCCCTGGGAACTGCCTTACCATGTGCAGGCTGTGGGGGGCCCCGCCAGCATTTCAGGTGGGGTCCCCACCTGTGCTCCGTGGTCTCGGCAGCATGCGCCCCACCCCCGGGGCTGCTCAGGGTGCGGGGAGGAGCTTCTGCTTGGTTTCCTTGCTGCTGGTTTGAGATGTTGCTGTGTCCTGACAGCTGACTCCCCCCTCTTTAAACCACTGACTTCTATTGTCCTCTGCAGTGTGAACCTCATGCTTACAGGGTGTCCCACTTGATGCTCCGGGCCGGCTATTAAAGCGTGACCCACCAGCAGCCTGTGTGGACCTCTGGTTTCATTTTGGGCGGAAGGTGGTGGGATGTGGCTTTGGGTAGAGCAGATACACTGGGAGCACACCGGGTGAAACCTATCCGCAGAGTGCTGGGACGGCAGGGGAGCCCTGGGTCTGGAGCAGACGGTGGAGGGCAGGGCTTGGGAGCGGTTGCAGCCCCAGGCCTCTCAGCTCTGGCTCCCCTTTATATCCTCGGAGGGGAGAGGTTACCAGGAAACCGTGTTAATGCCAGCACCTGGGCCGTCATGGGGTGGTGGTAAGTCCTGCAAGTGTGTACCCCCCTCAGCGCCCACTGGCTGGTCTCCAGACCAACACCAGGCTCCAGTCAGGGTTTGGTCTCCTGTGCAGCTGAGGGCCGCTCAGCGCCCCTCAGTGTGTGACCCAGGGCCTGGGAGCCAGCCTCGCACAACGGGTGTGCATGCTCAGAGCCTGCGCTGCTGCTGAAGACACCCCGGGCTCCTCAGGGTCTGTGGACCCACCTGCAGAGCGTGGGCAGTGGCGTGGGTGGGACGTAGAGCCCCTGTGCTGGGAGCTGGGAGCAAACAAGAGGGAGGTCAGCCACGGTGGTTGGCGGCTAGCTCGGACAGCTTCCCAGTGAAATGCTGCCTTTGAGATCCCGTGTCTTCTAATGTCTTCAGGATTCCGGGTCACTGGAACCTGAGATTATTCCGCTCAGACCCAGATGAACACACAGTCCGTGTTTTACCTCGGGGCTTTTTAATGGAAGCTGCCGTTCAACAGAAGTGCTCCCTTTGTTGGACAGACCGAGGCCCTTTTCACAGAAACCCTGGTGCTTTCAAGAATCTCTGGCTCCTAGGAGCACACGGCCGGGATCCGAGGGGATGTCTGCCTCTGAGTGTGTGTAGGCTGATCTCTGAGAGTCGGAGCTGGTGCCAGAAAGCCCCCTGTGGTTCTACCTCAGTTTGTACCGAGTACAGAGTTCCAGGAAGTAAGCTGTCATTCACTGCGGCCCGATGCCCCGGGAGGGTCCGAGTGGTGGCCGGGGCACTTCGGTACCCTCCACAGCAGGCAGATGTCCACGCAGCCAACTGGTGTGGAAACGCGGCACCCCGCCCGGGCCCCGGGCACAGAGGACCGGCAGGCAGATCGGAATGGTTGCTCCGTGTTGCTGGTGGCCCTTCCACGCTCAGCGCGTCTTCTGGTAATGTCCGTTCTATACTGTTGTGGGTACGCTGGCCTCGTAATTCAGCCGGAAAGCGGGAAGTCCGACACCTCCAGCTTTCTTCTTCTTTCTCAAGGTTGCTGTGGCTGTTATTCGTGGCCTTTCATCGTTCCCTACCAATTTTAGGACTGTTTGCTCTTTTTCTCTGAAAGATGCCATTGGATTTTTGGGGGCTCGGCCTGAACCTGTAGATTGCATTTGGTAGTATGCATGTCTTAGCGACATTAATTCTTCCGGTCCGTGAGCGTGGTATATATTTCCCTTTACTTGTGTTTTCAGCTCTTTTCGTCCATGACTTACAGATTTCAGTGTGCAGGTCTTTCACTTCCTTGGTTAAATTTATCCCTGGTATTTCATGCTTTTTGAGTCAATTGAAACGGGATGGTTTTGTTCCTTCCCTCTGCTATTAGTGTATAGAGATGCAACAGGTTTCTGCATATTGATTCTGTGTCCTGCAACTTTATCGGGCATCCTGGCTCTTGGGGCTTTGCTCCTCCGTGTGAATGTGAGCACACTGTTTGTGCTCTGTTCTCACACATGCTCACTCACACACACAACTGCATTCAATTTGTCCAGCTGGGGGGAGTGGCCATCCTAGTGCTGTTGATTTTTCAAGCCCATGGACATCACGGATCCCTTCGTTTATTGAAGTCTAATTCAATGTCTTTTACAGCAGCTGTGTCATTTTCCTAACGTTCTTACCTGTCTTTTGTTAAATTCACCCATGTGGTCTTAAAAACAGTTGTATTATTGCTGCAAAGGGCCCCTCTGTGAAACTGCACTTGCCTAAGTTCTTCTCACGCACGTATAGGAATAGGTTTGCAAAACTGTACATGGTTCTTACTGATTCTCTTCTGTAGGGGGTGCAGGGGCGCGAAGACAGTCCTGTAATCTGAGCATGAGCGCCAGTTTCGTGTCTCTCTGGCGGCCCACACGCCTTCACCGTTTCCCTGCCCTCCCGCCACGTGTTGAGTTCAGTGGGGAGGTGGCACCTCAGCGCACTCTTGATCCTCAAGGAGGGGCTGTTGCTGTTTTACCGCTTGACCCCTGCTGCTGAGATTTTTTGGTAGGTACCCTTTCTTAGGCTGAGAAAGTTCTCATGACCGGAAGTCTTCGTTTGCTAAGATGTTTCTTTGTTCTGGATTTTTTTTGGTTATTCTGTGTGTGTGTGTGTGTGTGTGTTTAATCACAAATGGGGGCACCTGGGTGGCTCACTCAGTTGGTTGCGTGTCCGATTCTTGGTTTTGACCCAGGTCATGATCGGGGTCGGGGGATTGAGCCCCGCGTGGGGCTCTGCGCTCAGCGAGGAGTCTGCCTGAGATTCTCTCTCTCTGTCTCTCTCTCTGGCTCTGCCCCTCCCCCACCCTGCCCACACACTCTGCCCCCAAAAATTAAAAATAAAAATCACGACTGGTTGTTGGAGTTTACTGAGTTTTGCAGGTATGAATTGAAATGGTGATTGTGTTTTCTAAGAACTTGTCTGCATCATCTAAGTTTTCAAATTCGTTGTGATGAGATCGTTCACAGTATCGTTTTTTTAAAACAATGATCTCTTTTGCGGTGTGAACTGCATCTGTGTGAAGTACACAATGCAGGGAGTTTTGGGAAGTGTCTCCTCGTCGCCCTGCCCCTGGCAGCCACCGTTTTACTCTCTGTTACTGTGAATTTGACCCTTTCTTTTTCTCCCCCATTTGGCCTGCGTGAGTTCCTTTTGGACACTAAGCCCTTGTCAGCCATGTGGCTTACAAATATGTTCCCCCATTCTAGCTGTCTTTTCACTGTGTGGTCCTCTCTCCCGACAAGACTTATCTCTTGTGCTTGGGTGTCATGTCCAAACAATCATGGCCAACACCACCGTCAAGGAGAATTTTCCCTGTGTTTCTTTCTAGGGATTTTACAGTTTCGGGCCTTACACTTACCTCTTTAATCTCTTTTGACTTAATTTTCGGGCATGGTGTGTGGAAGCCTCCAGCTCCGCTATGTTGCATGTGGATATCCAGCCCTGTTTATTGAGGACACTGCCCCTGACCCACTGAGGGTTCCCGGTGAGACCTAGACTCTCTGCGCGTCATGAGCACACTGTGAACGCGCTCACACGAGCTGTGTCGTCACAAGGCCAGCTTTATTCAGTAATAAAGGAAAGTTAGTCCCAATTATACAGCAGGCTCAGGATTCCAAGCTCAGTGACATTTCACCAGGTGATTAAATTTGGCTTCTTACACGGCACACAGAGCTGGACAGAAAACAAACCACACAACAAACAAGGTAACCGAGGGGGCAGGAAGTTCGCGAACCAAACATGAAGTCAGTCTGTGGGCGCACGGTAGAGGCAAGGCCTCGGTCCGGCCCCGGTCAGCTCTCGGCATGTCCTGCTGCTGATGCTCAAGCACGGAGGGAGGTCGGTTCCGCTGGGGATCCGAGGGGCAGAGCCTTTGGTGGCAGCTCCTTGTTCTGTGGCCAGACAGAGAGGGGTCATGTCTGAAGATCTGACAGTATGCTGCCCAAATCCTCCCCTTTGTAAGGGATTTAATAGGTCTCGGGCCCCTGCTGGCCTCCTCTTTATCGGTTCTGGGGCTTCCTCAGATGACACTGGTCACAGGGCTATCTGGAAGCTACAGTCCATCTCAAATGTCTATCATTACCTGACCCAGGCTCCTGCCTGACACCAGAACCTCATTGACCTCTCACACTGCTCCTCTCTCTGAGCTGCAGGGGGGGATCCTGTCTCTGGGGAGAGATCTGGGCCTTTCTGCTCCTCTCTCTGAGCAGCTGGGAGGGATCCTGTCTCTGGGGTGAGATCTGGGTCTTTCTGCTCCTCTCTGTGAGCTGCAGGGCGGGATCCTGTCTCTGGGGAGAGATCTGGGCCTTTCTGCTCCTCTCTCTGAGCTGCAGGGAGGGATCCTCTCTCTCGGGTGAGATCTGGGTGTTTCTGCTCCTCTCTCTGAGTTTTCATCCGGAATATGTGTGTCTGTGGGTGCATGTGAAAACACACATATGTGGGGTTGCCTGGGCGGCTTAGTTGGTAAAGTGTCTGCCTTTGGCTCAGGTTGTGATCCTGGAGCCTGGACTCAAGTCCAGCATCAGGATCCTTGTTCGGTGGGGAGTCTGCTTCTCCCTCTCCCTTGTCTGCCACTCTCCCTGCTTGTGCGCACGCTCTCTCTCTCTAATAAGTAAAATCTTAAAGAAAAATTAAAAAACCACAGATGTAGGTGTGTGACTCTGGGGATACCTTGCCACATGCTGCCCAACTCTGGCTGATGAACCGCGTGTCTTCAAGCCTTTTGCTCAGAAGCTTCGCGCCCTCTTGTGTGATGCTGTTGCACTACGTTTTCGGGCAGTTCTGGGGCTCCTTGGGGGATTTGTGGCCGCAGAACGATGTCGCCTCTCAACACTCGCAGACGTCAGCCTCAGTCTCTACAGGAGAAATCTACTGCTATCAAAGCAGAAATTGTAAATGTATATTAGTGCATTTAATAATAAGCTCAGGCTATGCTAACATAGGAGACATGTTTTTAATGAAAAACTGTTCTCTGAAACCCACAACACACACAGTGCAGGAAGGGGAGTGGTGTTTGCTACAGGGTGCGAACCTCCAACAACCAGCTTCACCAAACACAGCGATTCTTGGCTGGGCACCACGAGAGTGACACGTGCGTAAAATGCAGATGGGTTCTGGCTGCTCGGTCTCGAAGGGGCTCCGGGACCTGCGGCGTACGGGGACCCCACAGTGAGAGCCATGCGCTGGAACACTTCTGCTCTGACCAGCTTCTTATGCTTGAGCTCTGATTACGATTTCTCAGGAAGAAATGGCTCTGGAGGCAGGTTGGAGAGTAGGTCGTGGGGGATGCCTGACCCCAGCCTGGCCACACAGCTGCCCGGAGCCCACCCCTGTCCTAGCCCAGCCGGGCCTGCTTTGTGGCCCTCACTGTGGTCCTCACATTGGCCTTGCACTTGGCCCTCCCCTTGGCCCTCACCATCACCCTCGCTATAGTCCTCTCCATGGTCCTCCCCTTGGTCATCACCATCACCCTCACCATCACCCTCACTACGGCCCTCACCATGGTCCTCCCCTTGGCCCTCCCCTTGGCCCTCCCCTTGGCCCTCCCTTGGCCCTCACCGTCACCCTCGCTACGGCCCTCACCATGGTCCTCCCCTTAGTCTTCACCATCACCCTCACCATGGCCCTCCCCTTGGCCCTCCCCTTGGCCCTCCCCT
>NW_025410363.1:0-7927 GCF_002201575.2 Neomonachus schauinslandi
ACATCTTTTTATTTTGTGTATCCCTTAACTAATTACTGTAGATATAACTGATATTACTACTTTTGTCTTTTTTTTAAAATTTTTTTTATTCTTATGTTAATCCCCATACATTACATCATTAGTTTTAGATGAAGTGTTCCATGATTCATTGTTTGTGCATAACACCCAGTGCTCCATGCAGAATGTGCCCTCCTCAATACCCACCACCAGGCTAACCCATCCTCCCACCCCCTCCCCTCTAGAACCCTCAGTTTGTTTTTCAGAGTCCATCGTCTCTCATGGTTCGTCTACCCCTCCAATTTCCCCCGCTTCATTCTTCCCCTCCCGCTACCTTCTTTTTTTTTTCTTAACATATATTGCATTATTTGTTTCAGAGGTACAGATCTGAGATTCAACAGTCTTGCACAATTCACAGCGCTTACTAGAGCACATACCCTCCCCAGTGTCTATCACCCAGTCACCCCATCCCTCCCACCCCACCCCCCACTCCAGCAACCCTCAGTTTGTTTCCTGCAATTAAGAATTCCTCATATCAGTGAGATCATATGATACATGTCTTTCTCTGTTTGACTTATTTCACTCAACATAATACCCTCCAGTTCCATCCACGTCGTTGCAAATGGCAAGATCTCATTCCTTTTGATGGTTGCATAATATTCCTTTGTATATATATACCACATCTTCTTTAGCCATTCATCTGTCCATGGACATCTTGGCTCTTTCCACAGTTTGGCTATTGTGGACATTGCTGCTATAAATATCGGGGTGCACGTACCCCTTCGGATCCCTACGTTTGTATCTTTGGGGTAAATACCCAGTAGTGCAATTGCTGGATCATATGGTAGCTCTATTTTCAACTTTTTGAGGAACCTCCATACAGTTTTCCAGAGTGGCTGCACCAGCTTGCATTCCCACCAACAGTGTAGGAGGGTTCCCCTTTCTCTGCATCCCCGCCAACATCTGTCGTTTCCTGACTTGTTAATTTTAGCCATTCTGAATGGTGTGACGTGGTATCTCATTGAGGTTTTGATTTGGATTTCCCTGATGCTGAGCGATATTGAGCACTTTTTCATGTGTCTGTTGGCCATTTGGATGTCTTCTTTGGAAAAATGTCTGTTCATGTCTTCTGCCCATTTCTTGATTGGATTCTTTGTTCTTTGGGTGTTGAGTTTGATGAGTTCTTTATAGATTTTGGATACTAGCCCTTTATCTGATATGTCATTTGCAAATATCTTCTCCCATTCTGTTGGTTCTCTTTTGGTTTTGTTGACTGTTTCCTTTGCTTTGCAAAAGCTTTTTATCTTGATGAAGTCCCAATAGTTCATTTTTGCCCTTGCTTCCCTTGCCTTTGGCGATGTTTCTAGGAAGAAGTTGCTTCGGCTGAGGTCAAAGAGGTTGCTGCCTGTGTTCTCCTTGAGGATTTTGATGGACTCCTATCTCACATTTAGGTCTTTCAACCATTTGGAGTCTATTTTTGTGTGTGGTGTAAGGAAATGGTCGAGTTTCATTCTTTTGCATGTGGCTGTCCAATTTTCCCAACACCATTTGTTGAAGAGACTGTCTTTGTTCCATTGGACATTCTTTCCTGCTTTGTCAAAGATGAGTTGACCATAGAGTTGAGGGTCCATTTCTGGGCTCTCTACTCTGTTCCATTGATCTATGTGTCTGTTTTTGTGCCAGTACCATACTGTCTTGATGAGGACAGCTTTGTAATAGAGCTGGAAGTCCGGCATTGTGATGCCGCCGGCTTTGCTTTTCTTTTTCAACATTCCTCTGGCTATTTGGGGTCTTTTCTGGTTCCATACAAATTTTAGGATGATTTGTTCCATTTCTTTGAAAAAAGTGGATGGTATTTTGATGGGGATTGCATTGAATGTGTAGATTGCTCTAGGTAGCATTGACATCTTCACAATATTTGTTCTTCCAATCCATGAGCATGGAATGTTTTTCCATTTCTTTGTGTCTTCCTCAATTTCTTTCATGAGTATTTTATAGTTTTCTGAGTACAGATCCTTTGTCTCTTTGGTTTGATTTATTCCTAGGTATCTTATGGTTTTGGGTGCAATTGTAAATGGGATCGACTCCTTAATTTCTCTTTCTTCTGTCTTGTTGGTGTATAGGAATGCCACTGACTTCTGTGCATTGATTTTATATCCTGCCACTTGACTGAATTCCTGTATGAGTTCTAGCAGTTTTGGGGTGGAGTCTTTTGGGTTTTCCACATAAAGTATCATATCATCTGCAAAGAGTGAGAGTTTGACTTCTTCTGTGCCAATTTGGATGCCTTTGATTTCTTTTTGTTGTCTGATTGCTGTGGCTAGGACTTCCAATACTATGTTGAATAGCAGTGGTGATAGTGGACATCCCTGCCGCATTCTTGACCTTAGGGGGAAAGCTCAGTTTTTCCCCATTGAGAATGATATTCGCTGTAGGTTTTTCATAAATGGCTTTTGTGATATTGAGGTATGTACCCTTTATCCCTATACTCTGAAGAGTTTGGATCAAGAAAGGATGCTGTACTTTGTCAAAAGCTTGTTCTGCATCTATTGAGAGGATCATATGATTCTTGTTCTTTCTTTTGTTAATGTATTGTATCACATTGATTGATTTGCGGATGTTGAACCAACCTTGCAGCCCAGGGATAAATCCCACTTGGTCATGGTGAATAATCCTTTTAATGTACTGTTGGATCCTATTGGCTAGTATTTTGGTGAGAATTTTTGCATCCATGTTCATCAGCGATATTGGTCTGTAATTCTCCTTTTTGATGGGGTCTTTGTCTGGTTTTGGGATCAAGGTAATGCTGGCCTCATAATATGAGTTTGGAAGTTTTCCTTCCATTTCTATTTTTTGGAAGTTTCAGAAGAATAGGTATTAATTCTTCTTGAAATGTTTGGTACAATTCCCCTGGGAAGCCATCTGGCCCTGGGCTTTTGTTTTTTGGGAGATTTTTGATGACTGCTTCAATTTCCTTAGTGGTTATAGGTCTGTTCAGGTTTTCTATTTCATCCTGGTTCAGTTTTGGTAGTTGATACATCTCTAGGAATGCATCCATTTCTTCCAGGTTATCTAATTTGCTGGCATAGAGTTGCTCATAATATGTTCTTATAATTGTTTGTATTTCTTTGGTGTTGGTTGTGATCTCTCCTCTTTCGTTCATGATTTTGTTGATTTGGGTCATTTCTCTTCTCTTTTTCCTAAGTCTGGCCAGGGGTTTATCAATCTTGTTAATTCTTTCAAAGAACCAGCTCCTAGTTTCGTTGATCTGTTCTACTGTTCTTTTAGTTTCTATTTCATTGATTTCTGCTCTGATCTTTATTATTTCTCTTCTCCTGCTGGGTTTAGGCTTTATTTGCTATTCTTTCTCCAGCTTCTTTAGGTGTAGGGTTAGGTTGTGTACTTGAGACCTTTCTTGCTTCTTGAGAAAGGCTTGTATTGGTATATACTTTCCTCTTAGGACTGCCTTTGCTGCATCCCAAAGATTTTGAATAGTTGTGTTTTCATTTTCATTGGTTTCCATGTATTTTTTTAATTCTTCTTTAATTTCCTGGTTGACCCATTCATTCTTCAGTAGGATGCTCTTTAGCCTCCATGTATTTGAGTTCTTTCCGACTTTCCTCTTGTGATTGAGTTCTAGTTTCAAAGCATCGTGGTTTGAAAATAGGCAGGGAATGATCCCAATCTTTTGGTACTGGTTGAGACCTGATTTATGACCTAGGATGTGATCTATTCTGGAGAATGTTCCATGGGCAAGAGAAGAATGTGTATTCCGTTGCTTTGGGGTGGAATGTTCTGAATAGGTCTGTGAAGTCCATTTGGTCCAGTGTGTCATTTAAAGTCTTTATTTCCTTTGTGATCTTTTGCTTAGATGATCTGTCCATTTCAGTGAGGGGGGTGTTAAACTCCCCCACTATTATTGTATTGTTGTCGATGTGTTTCTTTGCTTTTGTTATTAATTGCCTTATATAATTGGCTGCTCCCATGTTAGGGGCATAGATATTTACAATTGTTAGATCTTCTTGTTGGATAGATCCTTTAAGTAGGATATATTGTCCTTCCTCATCTCTTATTACAGTCTTTGGTTTAAAATCTAATTTGTCTGATATAAGGATTGCCACCCCAGCTTTCTTTTGGTGTCCATTAACATGGTAAATGGTTTTCCACCCCCTCACTTTCAATCTGGGGGTGTCTTTGGTTCTAAAATGAGTCTCTTGCAGACAGCATATCGATGGGTCTTGTTTTTTAATCCAGTCTGATAGCCTGTGTCTTTTGATTGGGGCATTGAGCCCATTTACATTCAGGGTAACTATTGAAAGATAGGAATTTAGTGCCATTGTATTGCCTGTAAGGTGACTGTTACTGTATATTGTCTGTGTTCCTTTCTGGTCTGTGTTGCTTTTAGGCTCTCTCTTTGCTTAGAGGACCCCTTTCAAGATTTCCTGTAGGGCTGGTTCTGTGTTTGCAAATTCCTTTAGTTTTTGTTTGTCCTGGAAGCTTTTTCTCTCTCCTTCAATTTTCAATGACAGCCTAGCTGGATATAATATTCTTGGCTGCATATTTTTCTCATTTAGTGCTCTGAATATATCCTGCCAGTCCTTTCTGGCCTGCCAGGTCTCTGTGGATAGGTCTGTTGCCAATCTAATGTTTCTACCCTTGTAGGTTACATATCTCTTCTCCTGAGCTGCCTTCAGGATTTTCTCTTTGTCTATGAGACTCGTAAGTTTTACTATTAGATGTTGGGGTGTTGACCTATTTTTATTGATTTTGAGAGGGGTTCTCTGTGCTTCCTGGATTTTCATGCCTGTTTCCTTTCCCAAATTAGGAAAGTTCTCTGCTATAATTTGCTCCATTATACCTTCTGCCCCTCTCTCCCTTTCTTCTTCTTCTGGGATCCCAATTATCCTCATGTTGTTTTGTCTTATGGTATCACTTATCTCTCGAATTCTGCCCTCGTGATCCAGTAGTTGTTTCTCTCTCTTTTTCTCAGCTTCTTTATTTTCCATCATTTCATCTTCTATATTACTGATTCTCTCTTCTGCCTCATTTATTCTAGCAGTTAGTGCCCCCATTTTTGATTGCACCCTTTAATAGCCTTTTTGATTTCTACTTGGTTGGATTTTAGTTCTTTTACTTCTCCAGAAAGCGTTTCTCTAATAACTTCCATATTTTTTTCAAGCCCAGCTAGTATCTTTAAAGTGATGATTCTGAACTCTAGATCTGACATCGTACTAATGTCCGTATTGAGTAGGTCCCTGGCAGTCGGTACTACCTCTTGTTCTTTTTGTTGAGGTGATTTTTTCCGTCTTGTCATTTTGTGCAGAGGAGAATAGATTAATGAGAGAACAAAATGCTAGCAGAGTAACAACGTCCCCAGAAAATATACTCTAAATAAATCAGAAAAGACCTGAAGCAGTGGGAAAAGAAAGGGAAAGAGAGAAAAAAGAAAAAGAAAAAAAAGAAAAAGATAAAGATAAAAACAAAGACAAACAAAACAAAACAAAACAACAACAACAAAAAAACAGAATGTGATCAAATATGATCAGGCTGGTATATAGATCAGTGCCACACACTAGATTTTGGGTGTATTTTGGTCTTTTAGAAGAAAGTTCCTCCCAAAATTTTACAGAAAGAAAAACTTATATATGCACAAAAATAAGGGTGGATATGATGAAAGGATGGAATATGACTGTAAAGTTGGAAATTATAAAAAATTTTATAAAAGGAATTGATAAGAAGTTTGAAAAAAGAAAGAAGAAGATTTAAAAAAAGAAAAAAGAAAAGAAAAAAAAGGGGAGAGAATGTGATCAGACAGGGGAATAGAAAACACCATATACTAGAGATTTAGGGTATATTTTAATCTGTTAGAAGAAACTATCTCAAAATTTTAAAGAGAGAACAACTTATATATATAAGCCAAAAATACGGGTAACTACTATGAAGGGATAGAATATGACTCTAAAAATGGAAAATAAAAATGTTTTTTTAAAAAAAGGGATTGATAAGATGTTGGTTGAAAAAGTGAAAAAGAAAAATTCAAAGAAAAAAAACAGTTAAAAAAAATTAACTTTGAAAGACTAAAGGATCATGGTAAAAAAGCCATGAATTCTATGTGCAGTATTCCCCCAGCGCTGGAGTTCTGCCATTCTCATTGATCAGTAAACTTGGTCTTGGCTGGCTGTTCTCACTGATCTTCTGGGGAGGGGCCTGTTACCGTGGTTTCCAAATGTCTCTGCCGGAGGCGGAATTGCCCCGCCCTTGCCCCCTCCCAGCTAAGTAATCTGCTCAGGTTTACTCTCCGGGGCTTTTGTTCCCTGCGAGCTTTCCGTACAGCTTTGGAGGCGGAGAGTGAAAATGGCGGCCTCCCAATCTCCGCCCCGGAGGAGCCAAGAACTTGGGCCCCCGCTTCTCAGTGAGCCCCCAGAGAAAAGCCGTCAGTCACTCCCGTCTCCCCGGTCTCGGGCCACACTCCGTGCTCACCCAGCCTGTGACCGCGCGTTTCTATCTCTGGCACCCGACCCCGGGTGGAGTCTCCAAACCCAGCAGATCCCTGCGGTGCACTCCCGCGCCGCTCCTCCCGGGGGAGGAAGGTGAGTCTCCCCGGATCTGCCGCTGGTTGGGTCCCTGCTGGAGGAGCAGTGGCCCGACTGTGCCACGGATCATGGTTTATGGCAACCCCGAGCTGAGAGCCCGTGCCTTGGCTCCGCCTCTGCAGCCGGCTTCCCTGCTCCGTTTCCTGGGAGCTCTGCCGCACTCAGGCACCCCCGGTCTTTCTGTGACCCGAGGATCCTGAGACCACACTGTCCCGGAGGGTTCCACCCCCCGCTTAGCCACGAGAGTGACGTCCCTCAGCGGAGCAGACTTTTAAAAGTTCCGATTTTGTGCTCCGCGGCTCTATCACTTGCCAGAAGTGGCCCACGGAGGCCCCTCCCCCGCCGTCTATCCTCCCGAATATTGCCTTGGATTCACTTCTCCGCATGTCCTACCTTCCAGAAAGTGGTCGCTTTTCTGTTCAGAGAGTTGTTGCTACTCTTTTCTTTGATCTCCTGTTGAGTTTGTAGGTGTTCAGAATGGTTTGATCCCTATCCAGCTGAATTCTTGAGAGGAGACGACATCCAGGTCTCCTACTCCTCCGCCATCTTGCTCCGCCCCTACTTTTGTCTTTTAACCTTCATACTGGCTTTATAAAAGTGATTAATCTATTACATTTACTGTATGTTTGCTTTTACCAATAAAACTTTCTTAAAAGAAAAAAAAGATTTTATTTATTTGAGAGGGAGAGCAGGGGAAGGGTGGAAGAAGCAGGCTTCCCAACGGAGCAGGGAGCCTGATGCAGGGCTCGATCCCAGGACCCCGGGATCATGACCTGAGCCGAAGGTAGACGCTTAACCGACTGAGCCACCCAGTCGCCCCCCAATAAAACTTTCTTTCATAATTTTTTTTACTTCTAGTTATGGATTTCCTTTTTTTTTTTTTTTTGAGGATTTTATTAATTTATTTGACAGAGACAGCCAGAGAGAGAACACAAGCAGGGTAAGTGGGAGAGAGAGAAGCAGGCTTCCTGCTGAGCAGGGAGCCCGATGTGGGGCTCGGTCCCAGGACCCTGGGATCATGACCTGAGTCAAAGGCAGACGCTTAATGACTGAGCCACCCAGGGACTCCTCCTTTTTTTTTTAATTTTAATTTATTTATGAGAGAGAGAGGGAGCAGAGCAAGCGAGAGAGAACACAAGTGGGAGGGGAGGGCCAGAGGGAAAGGGAGAAGCAGGCTCTCTGAGCAGGGGGTCTAATGTGGGGCTCGATCCTAGGAGGTCCCTTAACCTATCCTCATTTTTAAAATTCTTTTTTTTCTTTTTGGCTTGGAGGATTTCTACTACTCTGTCTTAGCCTAGTTCGACTTAATTTCTCTATCTTCTGGAAGCCTTACCCAT
>NW_025410364.1:0-2012 GCF_002201575.2 Neomonachus schauinslandi
CTGGTCCCCCTCCCCCTCGTCCCGCCCTCCCCGTCACCCCGCCCACATTCTCCTTCCCTCCTCCCGAGGAGGAGACGCCACTCCAGCGGGAAGCAGGATGGCTGCTACCTGGGGCGCCGGCCAGTACCTCCTCCCCAGGGATCGGACCGCGCCTGACCCCAGGTTCACCTGGGCCTGGCTGCCGCCCAGATCGCCCCTCCTAACCTGCCCTTCCTGGTTCTAGGAAAGCCACTTCCCTGGCTGCCTTCCAGCCATCCTTGGCCCCTCTCTCGTCTTCTCCCCCATCCTTTCAGTCCCGCCCGTGTCTCTGACCCCTCTCCCGACTCCCAGCTAGGGCCCGGGCGGGTGTTGGGTGCCAAGGCCTACAGCTTCCCTGCTCCCTGCACCAGAGGGACTGTGCTCAGCTGGAGTGGGGCTCTGCCTCCAGGTGTGCTGGGGGGCTTTGCCAGAGGCACCACCCTGCCTCCTCCTGGCATTCAGCGAAGGAACCCTGGAAGCTGGAGGTCAGGGTCCCAGCTCTTGGGGTGCCAGGTCTCAATGAGTCTCCTTGGTGGATAGAGACAAGCCTGCTTGGCAAAGTTACACTTTGTCACCGAGGAGGGGTGGTAGGGACCCTTGCTGCCTCCAGTCTCCTGCCAGATTCTGGCACGAATAGGGGAAGGCTGCCCCCTGGTGCCTGTCAGGTGCACAGACCCTCCCCCAAAGGCCTTGGCTGGGAGGCCCCAGCTCCCCACCTGCAGAGCTTCTCTCCCCAGGGACCTTCCGGCCTCCCTAGCAAGGGTGTTTGGCCGCTTCCCCACCAGCCGCTTAGCAGAGCCAAGAGCAGCCATGGGATGGGGAAGGAAGGGGTCACTGTCCTGGCATAGATGTGAAATGAGCCGCCCACCCCCAACCAGTCCCAGACTTTGATCATCAGGCTGCAGTCCCCAGATGGCTCATCCCGTTAAGCTAAACCCTCAGCCATCCGGCGGCTTTAGGAAGAAAAGCAATTCTGGCCCGAGCCAGACTGAGCCTGCTGGGTGAGGGAGGGGCAGCACCTCCACCCAGGATTGTTGGAGGGGCCTCCAGGGGCCTCTGTGGGAGACAGGCAGGGTGGCCTGTGCTTAGGTTGGGTGGGGGCGCAGGGGGCTTGGGGACCCTTGAGGCGGCAGGGCTGCACTGCTCATCAGAAGACCCTAACCTGAGTTTTCTCTGGCCCAGTCTCAGAGTGAAGCTGGTCTAGAGACAAAGAGGCCATAGAGAAGTATGTGACCCATAGACGGCCTGGAGGAGTGGGGGCCACCTGGGGAGCAAGAACAGAGGGGAACTTCAGGGAACCGCAAGCACCTCTGTGCACATCTGAGAGGAGACTTGTGGCGGGGGACGGGGCGGGGGTGGGGCGGGAGGGGCGGGCGCAGGGAGTGCTTGCTGGAGTGAGGGCGGTAGCTTCGGGCAGAGGTCGCACAACACCCTGAGGAGCAGGGGGAAGTGAGGACGTGGCCGGGTGCAGGCAACTCTTTATGGGCAGGCGGGGGGCACTTTGGGGAAGTGGCTCAGCTGCAGGGAGGGCAGAGCGTGGAAAGGGCCAGGCCTCGGAGCCTGAGAAGGGCCTTCAGGAGCCAAGGGTGGGGACTCTTCTTTCCCCTGGGAGAGGAGGCCGGTTCAAAGGCTGGTGGCAGAACTGTGACCAAGCTGCCACCAGAGGCTACGTTGCCTCTGTGAGGTCAGAGGCTGCTGCGAGGGAGGGTGGCTGGGCCAGGGGCTGAGAATGACCCGTGTGAGCTCCAGGACTCCTAGGACCAAGGCCCCCTCCGCTCCAGGGGGGCCCTCACGGGGTGTGTCTAGACACATATAGGCCTCCATATCTGGGGGGTGCACCCACTCCAGTCTTCCTCAAGCAGGTCATGATGCCACCACCCCCATGGCTCCCCTGGATCCCACTAGTGGCTTCCTCCTCTCAGCAGCATACATCTGACCTGTCCCTCCCCATCTGCTCTGCTCTGGGCTTTTCTCTGAGCTAAATTCCTTTCCAA
>NW_025410364.1:2112-7919 GCF_002201575.2 Neomonachus schauinslandi
GGGGGGGGGGCCCGCCGTCTGGGTTGACCTCTCTCTGACCCTGCAGACAGCTCAGCCGCCACCTGTCCCAGGAGGCCAGGGAGGGGGGCGCGCATCCTCACCGGACCTGGAGCTGCCTCCCGTGCCCAGCCAAGGTGAGCTGGACTTCTGCGGTGCATGAAGTTCACGGACCCAGCCTCGCCTCTGGCCAGGATGAATTGGCAGGAGTTGTCCAAAGGGGGAGCTGGAAGCCTGAAGCTTGGCCTCTGGGGTGCTGACCCAAGCCACCTGTGCTTCCCAGCGTCTGAGCTGGGAGAGACGGATCCGTTCCTGGGGCAGCTCACATGGCGCGCTGACCACAAGCAGAGGGATTTTCAGCCCTCGGTGGGTGCTCAGGGCTTTGCAGAGGTCTGTCTTGCCACCCTCCTCTCCCCGGGCAGTAGCTACTGGGGGTGAGTGCGGTGCTGAGGAGGGCCAGGAGGCTGCCTTCTGGCGTTCCGGGCCCTGTGAAGCTGGCTCCTGAGCTCCTAAGTGAGGAGCAAGGGTTTCCCCAGGGCAGAAGGCATGGGGGGCCCCCTCTCAGAGCCCAGCTAGGCTGGGGTTGGACGGGGAGCCGAGGACCGGGGGTAGGGGAGAAGGAGAGAGCTGGAGGAAGGGCAGGAAGGGAATGTGAGCCGAAGGCTCTCATCGTTCGGGGAAGCCTGGGGTTTCCAGCTGGGGCTGGACCCAGTGCATGCAGTGACTGGGGCTCCAGGGCTCCCGGGGTCTCGATGCTGGGGGAGAGGGGGGCGGCTGAGTGAGTGTATGGGTGGGAGGACGCCCCACCCTGGGGTGGCCCGTTATCCTTGTTATCCCGGGAGAACCTCGGCAGCTGGAAATAGGGTGGGGTCCAAAGGAGCTTTGGAATTAAAATTAGCTGGGAACAAAGGGAAGGCCAGAGTCCACCTTGAAGGGCTTTGAGCTTTCAACAACTGGGGAAGGGAGAGTGGCTTGAGGCCACTCCCAGGGCTGGGGACTGGGGGCTTGGGAGGGTCCCCAGCTCCAGGGAGGGTCAACCTGACCCTCCACGCCTGTCCACAGGCACACCCAGCTTCCTGTCTTACTGACACCCTACGTGAGTGAAAGACGGCTTCAGCTGCTTCCATTCTGACCTCAGACTTGCCAGTTGGGTTCTTCTCTCCAGCCGGTCTCTTGGCTCAGGCGGAAGACCTTGAGGGCAAAGCATCCCCAGATGGGAACCGAAACTCCCCTCTCCAGCAGAGGGACAGCCCCGAGCCAGCAAGGCCCCGCTCAGAATTTCATCCAAGGATATGATCCATTTGACCCTCACTACCCACCAGCAGTACCCACTCACCTTTGTCCCGCGTTTTTCTTGTATAAACCTGGAAGTATTTTTGGCATTTTGGAAACAGTCTTTGAGATGCTAGTCTGCTCTCTTCCTGGCGTTGGCCTCCCTGAAATAAGCTCCTTTCCTGTGTCACTGCCACTCGTTTCTCTGGGACTCCTGAGCCAGGTGCTCCTGCACCCCGGCGCCCTGACCACACACTCTGTTACAATAATCAACCAGTATTGCACATTGTGATTAACCAAAGTCCATAGTCTTAACTCAGGTTTCCTCGGCTTACCCCTGATGTCCTTTCCTGTCACATCCTAGCAAGGCTCCATGCTCTCAACATGACTCACCACTGTCCACATCGACCTCGGTCACCTGGCTGGGGTCACGCTCGTTCTTGGCATGTCTCCACTTTAAATTGAGTCTCTGCCTTTCCAATCCATCCTTTTTAGAAGGAAGTCACTCTGTGCAGCACACACTTGAAGAGTCAGTTATTTAGAATTTTCTGCACAGAGTTTGTCTCTCCCCCCACCCCATTTATTTATTTGATCATTTATTTATAATAGTGGATATTTATTTTATACTTTGGACGACAACCCAGTACTACTTTATTTATTATGTTACTCATATTGTCCCAGCTTTGACGACTGGGTGCTCTTTCAGTTGGCTCCTGTGTTCCTTTGTCATAGCCCCATCACTCTGTGTGTGTGTGAGCAAGAGAGAGGAAGAGAGAGAGAGAGAGAGCGTGAGAGAGAGCACAAGGAGCACACTTCCCTTCCTTACCTTCCAGCATTATAAATTGCTCCAGGCTCATCCTGTGTATTTCCTGTCCCAGCCCTAGACTGAGCCATTTCTCCAAGGAGCCCTTTATAGGAGAAAGCTATTAGAAACCATGGTCTTGGCCCTAGTGTGCTCACTGTTACTGGGGTGTTACTGCTTCTAGGCTCTCTTCACTGACAGAGCAAGGAAATGTATGTGTACACTAACACATACCTATAAACATATCTCTATATTATACCTAAATGTAATTTATAACAGATTGATACATAGAGATAGATACAGTATGTGCATCTCTATTATACGTTCTAGATATACATTTTGTATATACATACGCATCTGTATATTAAGGTAAACATCAGTTCAAACTGATGTCTCCAACTATGATCCATTACCACATGGATTATTCTAGCACCTCCCCTTGCTTGTCTATATCATCCCACTCAAACAGTGAGAAAGCTGGCTCCCAGCATCTGCCTTCCATTTACTTAATTGTTTAATTCCAGTGTGCATGTAGAGTGGTTTCAGAATTGTTAACTCTTACCCTTGTGGGGAACAAAGTTGTCAACTGGAGCGCAGTGCTCCCTTTGCCTTTGGTCTTTCAGACCCCACTCATTTCCGAGTGACTTACCCCAGCCCCTTTCCCCCGTCCCCTTCAGTGAAGTGCTTTCGTGCACTTGTAATACACCTAGATTCTTTTGTCATAGTCTGCACTCCTTCCTGAGATCCCCTCATTTCCTAAAGGATTATTTTGAAATTTGCAGATGTTAAGCTCTGCTCTTTCTTCTGTACACTTCTCTGGGTCATGACTTATCCAGGGTCTCCGCCATCAGAGCACCGCACAGAGGAGCTTCACGGCCCTAAACATCTCCTGGGCTTCCCCTAGTCAAACATCACCCCCGCTCTCAAACCCTGGGCAACCACTGATCTGTTTACTCTCTCTATAGCTTTGCTTTTTCTGGAATGTCATATAAAGGGGATCACGCAGTGTGTAGCTGTTTTCAGACTGACTTCTTTCACTTAGCAGTTTGCAGTATGTATTCAAGAGTCATCCAGGGGCACCTGGGTGGCTCAGCCAATAAGCGTCTGCCTTTGGCTCAGGTCGTGATCCCAGGGTCCTGGGATAGAGCCCCAAATCGGGCTCCCTGTTCTGCGGGAAGCCTGCTTCTCCCTCTCCCACTCCCTCTACTTGTGTTCCCTCTCTCGCTGTCTCTCTCTCTCTCTCAAATAAATAAATAAAAAATCTTAAAAAAAAAGTCATCCATTTCTTCATGACTTCACAGCGCTTCCATTGTCTGGATGGGCCACAGGGTTTTTTTTTTTTTAAAGGTTTATTTATTTATTTATTTGAGAGAGAGAGAGGAGGGGCAGAAGGAGAGGGAGAGAGAGAATCTCAAGCAGACTACCCACCGAGCACAGAGCCTGAAAGACATGGGGTTCCATCCCAGGACCCTGAGATCATGACCTGAGCCGAAGGCAGATGCTTCACCGACTGAGCCACCCAGGCGCCCCTGAGTTCCTTGTATATTTTGAATACCAGTCCTTTATCAGATATATCTTTTGCAAAGATTTCCCCCCAGCCTGTGGTTTGTCTTCTCATTCTCTTTGACATTCTCTTTAAATGTTTGCAGAGCAAACATTTAAAATGTTGATACAGTCCAATTTCTCATATTTTCTTTCATGGGCCATGCTTTCCATATTATATCTAAAAACTCATCACCAAGCCCAAGCTAAGACAGATTTTTCTCTTCTGTCTTCTTCTAAAAGTTTGGTATTTTACATTTAGGCCTATGGTCAACTTTGAGTTAATTTTTCTATAAGGGGTCCCCTGAAAGGATTTTGAAGAGCTCTTTATTCCAACCACTCAACACACACAAGGGCATTTCGAAGTCGACATCTACAGTATTTCAACAGATGTTTAAACAGTTGCAAAGGGTGTAATTTCTGGCGTACCACTACCCACTGCTTAAAAGCCCAACAACTGTGATACCACCTTTCACTTGAGGCCAGTGGCCTCAAAATCCCCTGGTGACCTGACGCCCGTGTCCATCTCAAACTCTGATGCTGGCTCTTCTTTCCACGTTCCCTTTGGAGGTGAGTCCTTTTCTTCCTGCCTCCGCCTGTCGTCTGCCGCCCCTCAGAGACGTCTCCTGGTGCCGTCTTTCTCCAGGCGGGCAGGCTTTCATTACTCGGACCCTGCACTTCTCTGAAGCACAGACGTATTTAAATGACATTTCTTATTATCACCTGCGACCACAGGGCTCGGACGATACATGCACTGTGGCAGTGGGTTAGACATGTTGATGCATAATTATTAGGCAAGCAAGTAAGACGGGGCTCCTGTTTGTGTCAGCTAGTCCAGGTGTCCGCAAACAAAAGAGGCCTTCCGGTCAACGTGAGGTGGGGCTCACCGTTGGGTCCGGTCCTAGGAAACCCTGTGCACAGACATGAGCAAGCTGCCGAGTGCTGGGGCCCCTGGAAGCTTCTTGAGTGAACTGGGGTGGGAACAGGAACTGGAGGGGCACTTGCAGACTTACCAAGTTTTGGACAGAGACATGTGGCAGCTGAGTTCTGGAAAGATGATTTTGAAAAACCTCTGTCTGCCCTGTGGACCCTCTTAAAAGACTTTGCGTCATGCCAGGGCCTACAGACCCCTGCAGAGATAGCTTCTGCAGGCCATCCCTGGGCCCTGTAACTCCATGAAGCACTGGCCTGTATGGATGTGCTCCTGTCAGCAGCCAGGACACCTGTTCCCCCATCCCTGGCGGGGCCCAGACCCCCTAGGAGGAGTGCCAGGACTGAGATGGAACTGGATGGGAAGAATCCACTCACTGTTGGGATGAAGGATTGAATTCAGTCACCTGCCACTCATTTCCTCAGCAGAGACACTTTCTGGGAGTGGATGCATTGATGAGGAAGACAAGACAGAGAAGGTGATATTGCAATGATGGATCTTCTGAAGACAGGGCAGGCAGGGTGATGTACTAGAGACTGGGCTGGGCCGGCAGGGCAGGCCTGTTCGAGAGGTGAAATTTGAGCTGAGATTTGATTGAGGGAGCAAGCCAAGCAGATATCTGAGTGAAGAGCATTCCAGGCAGAGAGGCAGTGAGTGCAAAGGCCCTGGGGCAGGTGTATGTGTGGTGTGTTTGACGGCCAGTTAGGAAGCCAGCGTGGTTAGAGTTCGTTAGAGCTAGTTGAGCAAGGGGGAAAGTGGGTGAAAAGCGGCCAGGGCAATGATAGGGAAGGAGGACCAATCACGCAGAGCCCTTAGGCCACTGTAAGGACTTGTGCTTCGACTCCTGGTGACATGGAGAGCTGTGGGAGGGTCTGGAGGCTGGGTGAAATGATCTCAATATAGGAAATGGTCTGGCTGCTCAGTGGGGAAGAGACCGTGGGTAGGAGGGGTGAAGGGTGGGGTTAGAGGGCAGAAGGGGGCCAGTGGGGAGGCTGTTGCTGTCCTCCATTTGAGTGCCAATGGGGGGTGGTGCTCAGGCCAGGGTGACAGAAGTGGTGGTGGCAGGGCTGGGGCTAGGGAAGAGATTTGAAGCTACGCAGAGAGCCATGTCAACATGTGGGTGGAGAGACTTCCGGATAGAGAACACCGGTGGTGCAAAGGCCCTGGGGCCGGCCCAGTCAGGCCGCCCAGGGCCTGGAGACGGCGGGAACTGGCATGAATGACCGAGGAGGGAGGCGGTGGCGGCCAGCACCGGCCAACTGC
>NW_025410365.1:0-7916 GCF_002201575.2 Neomonachus schauinslandi
GAGCGCCTGCTGTCTTTTCGGCAGGTTTGCTGTTTGTCAGCGGCTGGGCGGCTCTGTGTTTATAGCGCTTCGTCCGGCCCCGCCTTTCCCGTCCTCGGCCAATCGCGGAGCCCTGCGGGCCTGCCAGGTCCGGAATATTCCAGGGGTTTCGTCTCGCGTCCTGCCTCCAGGCTTTCTGGGACCAATCGGCGTCCAGGGTGCCGCCCCTCCCAGAACTCTCCAGACTCTTCTGGGATTCTTGGGAAGGGACCCGAGTCCTAAGGGGGGGAGGAGAACAGCTGGGATCAGTGATTGTTGATTCTGCCCACCCAGTCTCCTACCCGCTGGCGATGATGTTCCCTGGTGTTGAAATTGACCAGAAGGACTAGCACTAGGCTGGTAATTGTAGGGCGGTGAGAGGCTCTTGGGGTTCAAACTAGTTTGATGGCTTAAGATAGGATGAAGGGCTACACGACTCCCGGGGATACCCCAGATACAGAAAGTTCCCGAGTTTCTCGAAATGGGTGGGGTATCTGTGGGTCAAAGAGACTCTGATTGGACTGTGGTGCTGACGGACGGGGCCGCGTTTAGGCCCGCTAGTGGATCGGTACAAAGGTCTGGGCTGCCTGAGGATTATTGCCTTGGCTATCCGCGGCGTTTTTCCCACCTTCGATTTAAAAAGCGGAAAAGAGAAGGAAAGATAATGCAGTATAGTTTTGACATCATCTTTAACCTACACGGATGGAATATCTGGGGATGGGGAATTTGAATTTTTTAAAAGAAAATCAATCAAGTAAACAGGTGGTTCTTAAACTGGAGAACGTCCCCATCGCCCCAGAAGGAACAAGCTGGGTCAAGGGCGTGGGGAGGGGAAGGGCAGGGCTGGATCTGCTGAACCCATTTGCCTCCGGCTGGGCTCAGGCGGGAGGAAGAAAAAAACTTTCCATAGGACTTCAGCTGTCTTTAAGGCCTTTGGGGCTTTTCTGTTTCCCTGTTCTTCCCAGCCTGCGCGTCTGGGCCACCCCTTTCCCTCTTTTCCGCCTGTTAATTACTGGTTCATACTCAGAACGCAGAATTCGGTCTTCTGCCGAATTCTTTCGCCCTTAGGCTTTCCATCCTTTTTAAATGAAATGCAGAGGATTTCGCCCTTAGGCTTTCCATCCTTTTTAAATGAAATGTAGAGGATGGGGAGCCGGCGAGGGAAGGGTGGGGATGTTCTGTCCTCCTTAACAGCATCATAAACCACAGCTGGTTGCAGGTGGTCCCTTTTAAAAAAACTGGTTGAGAATCCTGATACTGGAAGGTGGGAGGAGTTGATCGGACACAGGTTCTACTTCCAGCTGCTTTAAAACTTATTTGTCATGCATTTAATTCACCCACTTAGTTTTTTATCCTAGATTCCAACTTCCTGCACGTTATCCTCCCTCCTGCTTTGAATACAAACACATTTGATCATTCATTCCGCCCCCTCCCCCTTTTAAATCCTTTGCAGGCACGGAGAACCATTTGTTGGCTGCCTGATATGAAAATCTAAGGGACAATTAAAGTAACAGCACCGGGTTCACAACCCACCAAAAATAGACTCATTGCTGTATACACATAGTTGAGCACAGTAAACACAGTGGGAGAAGGCAGTTTTTTGTATGTTTTTATATGAGAAGGCAGTTTTTGATGAAGGGAAGGAATCTAACTTTTGAACATTTTGCTCAGTTGGAATTGCCTTTACAATCCCGTGTGTGTGTGTGTGTGCAGGCAAGCAATAACTTTTTTTTTTTTTTTAACATTCAGATGTAACTCCCTAATGAGTCACCTCCTAATCTAGTCAAACTGGTCAAACTTAAGGAATTTTCCATTTCTTTATGCAATCTCTGGCGACTCCCCAAGCTTCTGTTTTAGCTGCCCAATGTGTCAACACTTCTAGGGACCCTTAACCTCACCTCCTCCTCCCTCTGGAAGCTTCCTTGCCATTAGCTGCTACTAGAGGCAGTTCTGGATTTACTCGTTCCTTCTCTCCAGATCTGCAATTTAGAATACTTTATTGGCTGGACGCAAAGGGCATCACTGTACCCACTGCCTGGCAGGTAGACATGGTGACAGGACCTCAAATCTTGCTCCTGTTGGTGTAGCAGAAAAAGATCCACTAGAAATCGTTTTCCATGAATCATCAGCTACACCCTATAGCTGATCTACCTTTTGAGTTAAATCTCTCTGTGTGGACTGGTCTGGAAACCCAAACATCTGTATTACTTTCCCATTTCCTGACAAGGAGAGGGTCTCCTGAATTTTGCCTTTTACACTGGATGCCTCCCAAGGCAAAAACCCAGTCACGGGTTTAATTGGTGTCTAAGGTGACTTGTAAGAACCCCAAGAGATTTTCCAGAATTTTATTTTGGCTAATTTTACAATGAGGTTTTTATCAGATTTGGCATTTTAAAGGATCAAGTCTCAGGTTCCCCAAACTGGTGGGGCTGTCAGGTACTTAAAGGGTGGGGAACAAAAGAGAGAGAGCCAAGAACTCTGCAGTGCAGGAAGTATGGAGGAAGTGAGCCTTCATCACCCTGAAGCTGTTTTTTTTTTTTCTTCTTCTTCTCTCCTTTTTCCTGCAGTTTCTCAAACAGTAGTCTTCTCCTCAATTCTTTGAGTTTTAAAAGATGGTACAATTCTAAGGTTAGTTAGAAAAAAGCTAAAGAGATAACTGATACGAAATCTAGAGCCAGGCATTTTTAACAAGTCAGTGGCAAAGGCTGCAGTGACTGGGGAGCGCTGCAGATTTCCAGAAGCTTGGGAAAACCTGACTCTACTTCCTTCTAAAGGCTGTTTTTCTTCTTCCTCCTTGTCCTCCTCCTTCTTCTTCACCATGCAGTACTTGTAAGTTAACTAACACAAGTCTCTGTATCTCTAAAGTAGAATTAACAATATCCATCTTATAGGATGGTAGCATCAGGAATTAATAGGATAATGCTGCTCAGGCCTTAGTTCTGTGACTGGGACAGAGTAGTGCTCAAAAGTTTGCTACCTTTCTCCTGTCTTTGTTGGGAGCCTACACTCTAGGGTCTGACCTCTCAATCTTTCTTCTTGAGGTGCTTACAAGATTGGGGACTACTGCCAGGACAATGGCATTACTTTCAATTTACTGGGGAAACTATTAAGATTTTTAGGCAGAGGCCATTCAGCCAAACCTTTTCGTTTTCAAAGACGAACACAAAAGATCAGAGGCTCAGTGGCTTAGTCAGGTCACTCTGAGAGGTAATTACAGAACTGGTGATTGAGCCTACGTGTCCTCATACTCCCTATTTTGGACTCCTCTCAATGCTGGCATATGCATCCTATCCTTTCATTCTCGAGAGGAAAACAAATAGCCACAGAAGGGAGTGAAGTGAATGTCAGGGCTCTGTGCGCATTAGGGGCATCACAGGGTTATGTGACCAGCCGGGGCCTCCCCTCCTGGCTGCCACTTCCGACTCCTGATCATCCCCCGCCCGCTCCTACCTTTCCCACCCTTCCAGGTCTCCCAGCCCCGCCTCCCCTTCCCTTCATAACAGACTGTTAGGTCGGAAAGGGGAAAGGGGGGTGTGTGTGGGGGAGCCCTGTAACTATGGCTAGGTTGGACATAGTTCACAGAATCTTCTGGAAATTAAATATAGAGCCATGACTAAGCTTGATGTTTTAGGGCGGGGTTGGGGTTTGGGGGTGGGGTTGGGAACCTCGGACGGGGCAGTATGTTGAAGAGTGTTCTTACGAGTCAGTCCCCGCCCCCGAACCCAGGAACCTCCAGAAAGTTCCTGACAGCGGTTAAAAGGGGGCACCGAGCGGCGGGCGGAGGGATACGGGCGGGGGCGGGGGCGGGCCGCAGAGCGCGGAGGCAGCCGCTGGGACCTAGCGCCGGGGCTGGCCGCAGGATTGCCTGGCCGGTACCGGGGTTTTGTGATTGTTTTTTCAAGACGGGATGAAAAAAGAAAAAAGGCGAGATTTTCAGTTTCTCTCACACTAGGTAATTTATGCGACGAAAGCATGGGAAAGTTTTGTAGCTCCTATAACTAAGCCGGAGGAATCGGGTGGCCAGACGCCAGAAGAGGAGGCCCCAGAGTCCGAGGCGAGCGCGCACCGGGCTCGGCGGGCACGCGCGGCGGATGGGTCCTTGAGGGCCTCGCTCTGCCGCCGCCTCACCGGCGGCTGTCGCTCCTCGTCCCCGTGCGGAGGTTGGGAGCTGTAAAAAAGGTCGAAGGCCCTGGGAAGTGATTCTCGTCTTCTGGACTCCGTCTTCCCCCCCGCCCCAGTGCTCCCCGGTTGTACCCTGTCCTTCAATCCTTGACGAGGCGCGACAAGGACCGGCGGGGCGCGGAGGGGCGGGGCGGGTTCACCCCGGCCTCCGGAATTTGCTCCGAGGCCCGAGCCCTTAGACTTTCTGGGAGCGGTGCTAGGAAAGGGGGCGGGACTGGTGGCGTTGCCCTGTCCCAGTGCAGCGGATTCCCAAGAGGTGACCCAAGGAGACGGATTTAGGGTTTTCAATTAGAGTGAAGGTTGATGACAGTTCCCAATTTTTTATCCCTACCATAAAGATCGCCCCCTCACCTGAAATAACCCCATCTCCTCTTTTATCCGAAAGCCCATGTCCATGCCCACTTCTTTCATATTTATAAAAAGTTTGTTGTTTTGATTACCTTTTTCATTTTTGATGACAATCCTGTTAAACACCAGAAATAACAGTAAGTATATATGTTGCTAATAAAGCAGTATCTTGGATTCAAAAAGCATTTAAAATCAATTGCATTACCATAGCCACTTGCCTTCTGAGGGCTGGCATAGGGAGATAGGTGGGACTGGAAAGGAATTAGGGAAGGTATTTGATTTAAAACATTCTTTCTTCATCCAGTTGTGTTTCCTCGATGTACCTTCCTACCCCCAAAGTTTCTTCTGTTACCCAAGACATTCTTTCTCCAGGGATGGCACTGCATTCTCTTTGCTTTAAATCTACAATTTTGGGATGCCAGGCTGGCTCAGTCGGTTAAGTGTCTGCCTTTGGCTTAGGTCATGATCCCAGTACTCTGGGATCCAGTACCCCACTGGGCTCCTTGCTCAGCTGGGAGCCTGCTGCTCCTCCTGCTTGTGCACTCTCTCTCTCTCTGACAAAATCTTAAAAAAAAAAAAAAAATCTACAATTTCATCAGCCTGATCTCCTTTGATGTTACAAAGTGATTATTTCAGTCCTCAGTGCAAGGGTATGCCAGCTATAACTTCTTATATTGATTTCTTAATAAAGCACCCACTCAATAACGACTAATCAGGCCATAGGAACTTATTTTCGCCAGGGTTATTTCTGGAGATTTCCCTAAATTCTCTGATCAAAGGTGTTTGGTAGGTCCTTCCCAATCTCCACCCTTTTCCATCCACCCTCCCTGTCCCCTGCCACCTCTCTCCTAAGTAGTGGTAGTGGCTGCTGGCTTGAAGTCACTGTTATTTGCAAATGACAGTCACAAAATGTTCCTGCAGCTCTGAAGAGGTGGTCCTGTAGCAAATGCGTATCCTCGTGAAGACTGATTTAAATTGTAGCTAGAGTCCATAGCCCTACAGTTCAACTGTCTTGAAGGTTAAAAGTGCCTTTATAAGCGTCTCTTAGTTTTCCATTTCCATATTCCAGGACAAAGTCCACATGTATGTGCCATTCCCAGAATACTGATTTTCTTCAGAGGCTACTATTTACTAAGGTTTGGTGGGCTCTGAAGAACACATAAACTCAGAAAATGCTTTTATGGAATGTTGAGTGAGACCATTTTTTAAAAATTGTTTCTGTTGTTGAAGTGAGATTCACATAACATAAAAACCATCTTAAAGTGCACAATTCAGGGGTACCTGGCTGGCTCAGTCTGAAGAGCATGCAACTTGGTCTCAGGGTCACAAGTTCGAGCCCCATGTTGGGTGTAGAGATTACTTTACAAAAAATAAAAAATTAAAAAATAACGAAGTGGACAATTCAGTGGTACCAAGTATATCCACAATGATCTGCAACCACCATCTCTATCTTGTTCCAAAACAATTTTGTAACCTCCAGATGCAACTGATTTTTAAAGGGGTTCGTTCACTCCCCAAGCCTTGAAGATTGCAGCAGGGCCTTTTCCAACGAGGTGGTGAAGGGGATTATTTCTAGAATGCTACCAGCTAGGATATGCAGTATCTCAAAGGGAAGGTAGTGCATAGGAAGGAAACCTGTAGTAGGCCTCCCCTCTTCTAAGTTTCCCCCTCTTCTAGGTTAACAAATACTAAGCCTTTGTTATCAATCCTAGTGTTTATCTGATGTTATTGTTTGGGATCCCATAAAGTAAAGGCAAAGGGGTAATGATTGTGAAACCCAAGTTAAAACCAACCCAGAACCAGGCATAGTTAAAAAAAAAAAACAACAAAAAAAGTACCGTGAACCTGGGACAGCCTGGCAAAAACTGATGAAACCAGAGTTGGAATCCAGGTTTAACATCTTTGCCAAACTGGAAAATTTTTTAACCACTTAAGTAATTTTAGTTAAGCCAGTAACTTTTAAGTTCTCCCATGTGTTCACTTGTGCAAGTTAGACACTATGTAAACTCAGTGTCGTGGAATGAGGATTCATAAACATAAAGGGCCCTAAAACAGTGCCTGGTACATAAGAGCACTGAAATATTAGGTCCTTCTGCTGGGGCACCAAACTCAATGACAGTTCCTTGCAGATACTCACTGGGTACTTTTTTTTTTTTAAGATTTTATTTATTTATTTGACAGAGCGAGAGAGGGAACATAAGCAGAGGGAGTGGGAGAGGGAGAAGCAGGCTCCCCGCTGAGCGTGGGGCTCGATCCCAGGACCCTGGGATCATGCCCTGAACCAAAGGCATACGCTTAACAACTGAGCCACCCAGGCGCCCCTACTCACTGGGTATTCCCAGGACCCTGGGATCATGCCCTGAACCAAAGGCATATGCTTAACAACTGAGCCACCCAGGCGCCCCTACTCACTGGGTATTTAAAACGTAAATAACCATTGGCAGAAATGTGACACTTCTATCTCAGTAACCTCTCAGAAATGAGAACTATAGACTGAGGTATCAGGCCAGACTTTCATTTTAACAAATGAGAAAGAGAGGTCAGCGTGGCTAATGCCTAACTGGGCAAGCCAGTGCCAATTTAGGATTCACCTGTTCTTTCATGCTGAAACCAGATTACATAGCATGACTGACGTATCAGGCGAATTTACGGGAATGGGCAGCCAGGACCTTCCCACCTAACTGCCTCTCCCTTCTGTCTTTTGTCAGCTTCTCCAGGAACACCACCCCATACCCCTTTGCCAGGCCACCCTTACACAGGGTCAACCCCTTCACCAAACTTGAGGCCACTAGGTCAGTAGCCCTTAAATTTTTCTACACCCACAGACCCAACCCACTCAAAATAAGCAGTTTTTTAAAAAAATCTCCCCAAAATGCCATTTGCCTAAAAGAAAGAGATCACAGTGCAATATATAAACTTACTTCTCCAGATTCTGGACCATTATCTAAGATACAAATTAACAGTTTTAGACCAAAAAGACAACCTACAAAGACTCTAACCTCAAAATAAAACACAGAAGCAATCAAATTATTCAATTTATTTACTCAGCAGAAAATAGTTAAAACAACATAACAAAAAAAGGCCCGAGTTTGGTGTGGATATTACGAAAAAGAAAGGCACAAACGATAGCAGTATAAATTTTTGCTACCTTTAGACTCTAGGAAAAAAGGAACTTCATGAATTCACCAAAAGAGACAGTTGAAATTAAGCAAACAACTGGCAATGTTGAGAGCTGATGAAACACAGACATGGAAGGCAATGCAAGAGTCCTGAATCCCAACAGTCTCCGACACAAACACAAACAATTTGAGGAAGAAGTCTTAATCCACCTCCTCAATGGTGGGGCCGGACCCAGAGCCCCCTTTGGG
>NW_025410366.1:0-7914 GCF_002201575.2 Neomonachus schauinslandi
GAGCGCCTGCTGTCTTTTCGGCAGGTTTGCTGTTTGTCAGCGGCTGGGCGGCTCTGTGTTTATAGCGCTTCGTCCGGCCCCGCCTTTCCCGTCCTCGGCCAATCGCGGAGCCCTGCGGGCCTGCCAGGTCCGGAATATTCCAGGGGTTTCGTCTCGCGTCCTGCCTCCAGGCTTTCTGGGACCAATCGGCGTCCAGGGTGCCGCCCCTCCCAGAACTCTCCAGACTCTTCTGGGATTCTTGGGAAGGGACCCGAGTCCTAAGGGGGGGAGGAGAACAGCTGGGATCAGTGATTGTTGATTCTGCCCACCCAGTCTCCTACCCGCTGGCGATGATGTTCCCTGGTGTTGAAATTGACCAGAAGGACTAGCACTAGGCTGGTAATTGTAGGGCGGTGAGAGGCTCTTGGGGTTCAAACTAGTTTGATGGCTTAAGATAGGATGAAGGGCTACACGACTCCCGGGGATACCCCAGATACAGAAAGTTCCCGAGTTTCTCGAAATGGGTGGGGTATCTGTGGGTCAAAGAGACTCTGATTGGACTGTGGTGCTGACGGACGGGGCCGCGTTTAGGCCCGCTAGTGGATCGGTACAAAGGTCTGGGCTGCCTGAGGATTATTGCCTTGGCTATCCGCGGCGTTTTTCCCACCTTCGATTTAAAAAGCGGAAAAGAGAAGGAAAGATAATGCAGTATAGTTTTGACATCATCTTTAACCTACACGGATGGAATATCTGGGGATGGGGAATTTGAATTTTTTAAAAGAAAATCAATCAAGTAAACAGGTGGTTCTTAAACTGGAGAACGTCCCCATCGCCCCAGAAGGAACAAGCTGGGTCAAGGGCGTGGGGAGGGGAAGGGCAGGGCTGGATCTGCTGAACCCATTTGCCTCCGGCTGGGCTCAGGCGGGAGGAAGAAAAAAACTTTCCATAGGACTTCAGCTGTCTTTAAGGCCTTTGGGGCTTTTCTGTTTCCCTGTTCTTCCCAGCCTGCGCGTCTGGGCCACCCCTTTCCCTCTTTTCCGCCTGTTAATTACTGGTTCATACTCAGAACGCAGAATTCGGTCTTCTGCCGAATTCTTTCGCCCTTAGGCTTTCCATCCTTTTTAAATGAAATGCAGAGGATTTCGCCCTTAGGCTTTCCATCCTTTTTAAATGAAATGTAGAGGATGGGGAGCCGGCGAGGGAAGGGTGGGGATGTTCTGTCCTCCTTAACAGCATCATAAACCACAGCTGGTTGCAGGTGGTCCCTTTTAAAAAAACTGGTTGAGAATCCTGATACTGGAAGGTGGGAGGAGTTGATCGGACACAGGTTCTACTTCCAGCTGCTTTAAAACTTATTTGTCATGCATTTAATTCACCCACTTAGTTTTTTATCCTAGATTCCAACTTCCTGCACGTTATCCTCCCTCCTGCTTTGAATACAAACACATTTGATCATTCATTCCGCCCCCTCCCCCTTTTAAATCCTTTGCAGGCACGGAGAACCATTTGTTGGCTGCCTGATATGAAAATCTAAGGGACAATTAAAGTAACAGCACCGGGTTCACAACCCACCAAAAATAGACTCATTGCTGTATACACATAGTTGAGCACAGTAAACACAGTGGGAGAAGGCAGTTTTTTGTATGTTTTTATATGAGAAGGCAGTTTTTGATGAAGGGAAGGAATCTAACTTTTGAACATTTTGCTCAGTTGGAATTGCCTTTACAATCCCGTGTGTGTGTGTGTGTGCAGGCAAGCAATAACTTTTTTTTTTTTTTAACATTCAGATGTAACTCCCTAATGAGTCACCTCCTAATCTAGTCAAACTGGTCAAACTTAAGGAATTTTCCATTTCTTTATGCAATCTCTGGCGACTCCCCAAGCTTCTGTTTTAGCTGCCCAATGTGTCAACACTTCTAGGGACCCTTAACCTCACCTCCTCCTCCCTCTGGAAGCTTCCTTGCCATTAGCTGCTACTAGAGGCAGTTCTGGATTTACTCGTTCCTTCTCTCCAGATCTGCAATTTAGAATACTTTATTGGCTGGACGCAAAGGGCATCACTGTACCCACTGCCTGGCAGGTAGACATGGTGACAGGACCTCAAATCTTGCTCCTGTTGGTGTAGCAGAAAAAGATCCACTAGAAATCGTTTTCCATGAATCATCAGCTACACCCTATAGCTGATCTACCTTTTGAGTTAAATCTCTCTGTGTGGACTGGTCTGGAAACCCAAACATCTGTATTACTTTCCCATTTCCTGACAAGGAGAGGGTCTCCTGAATTTTGCCTTTTACACTGGATGCCTCCCAAGGCAAAAACCCAGTCACGGGTTTAATTGGTGTCTAAGGTGACTTGTAAGAACCCCAAGAGATTTTCCAGAATTTTATTTTGGCTAATTTTACAATGAGGTTTTTATCAGATTTGGCATTTTAAAGGATCAAGTCTCAGGTTCCCCAAACTGGTGGGGCTGTCAGGTACTTAAAGGGTGGGGAACAAAAGAGAGAGAGCCAAGAACTCTGCAGTGCAGGAAGTATGGAGGAAGTGAGCCTTCATCACCCTGAAGCTGTTTTTTTTTTTCTTCTTCTTCTCTCCTTTTTCCTGCAGTTTCTCAAACAGTAGTCTTCTCCTCAATTCTTTGAGTTTTAAAAGATGGTACAATTCTAAGGTTAGTTAGAAAAAAGCTAAAGAGATAACTGATACGAAATCTAGAGCCAGGCATTTTTAACAAGTCAGTGGCAAAGGCTGCAGTGACTGGGGAGCGCTGCAGATTTCCAGAAGCTTGGGAAAACCTGACTCTACTTCCTTCTAAAGGCTGTTTTTCTTCTTCCTCCTTGTCCTCCTCCTTCTTCTTCACCATGCAGTACTTGTAAGTTAACTAACACAAGTCTCTGTATCTCTAAAGTAGAATTAACAATATCCATCTTATAGGATGGTAGCATCAGGAATTAATAGGATAATGCTGCTCAGGCCTTAGTTCTGTGACTGGGACAGAGTAGTGCTCAAAAGTTTGCTACCTTTCTCCTGTCTTTGTTGGGAGCCTACACTCTAGGGTCTGACCTCTCAATCTTTCTTCTTGAGGTGCTTACAAGATTGGGGACTACTGCCAGGACAATGGCATTACTTTCAATTTACTGGGGAAACTATTAAGATTTTTAGGCAGAGGCCATTCAGCCAAACCTTTTCGTTTTCAAAGACGAACACAAAAGATCAGAGGCTCAGTGGCTTAGTCAGGTCACTCTGAGAGGTAATTACAGAACTGGTGATTGAGCCTACGTGTCCTCATACTCCCTATTTTGGACTCCTCTCAATGCTGGCATATGCATCCTATCCTTTCATTCTCGAGAGGAAAACAAATAGCCACAGAAGGGAGTGAAGTGAATGTCAGGGCTCTGTGCGCATTAGGGGCATCACAGGGTTATGTGACCAGCCGGGGCCTCCCCTCCTGGCTGCCACTTCCGACTCCTGATCATCCCCCGCCCGCTCCTACCTTTCCCACCCTTCCAGGTCTCCCAGCCCCGCCTCCCCTTCCCTTCATAACAGACTGTTAGGTCGGAAAGGGGAAAGGGGGGTGTGTGTGGGGGAGCCCTGTAACTATGGCTAGGTTGGACATAGTTCACAGAATCTTCTGGAAATTAAATATAGAGCCATGACTAAGCTTGATGTTTTAGGGCGGGGTTGGGGTTTGGGGGTGGGGTTGGGAACCTCGGACGGGGCAGTATGTTGAAGAGTGTTCTTACGAGTCAGTCCCCGCCCCCGAACCCAGGAACCTCCAGAAAGTTCCTGACAGCGGTTAAAAGGGGGCACCGAGCGGCGGGCGGAGGGATACGGGCGGGGGCGGGGGCGGGCCGCAGAGCGCGGAGGCAGCCGCTGGGACCTAGCGCCGGGGCTGGCCGCAGGATTGCCTGGCCGGTACCGGGGTTTTGTGATTGTTTTTTCAAGACGGGATGAAAAAAGAAAAAAGGCGAGATTTTCAGTTTCTCTCACACTAGGTAATTTATGCGACGAAAGCATGGGAAAGTTTTGTAGCTCCTATAACTAAGCCGGAGGAATCGGGTGGCCAGACGCCAGAAGAGGAGGCCCCAGAGTCCGAGGCGAGCGCGCACCGGGCTCGGCGGGCACGCGCGGCGGATGGGTCCTTGAGGGCCTCGCTCTGCCGCCGCCTCACCGGCGGCTGTCGCTCCTCGTCCCCGTGCGGAGGTTGGGAGCTGTAAAAAAGGTCGAAGGCCCTGGGAAGTGATTCTCGTCTTCTGGACTCCGTCTTCCCCCCCGCCCCAGTGCTCCCCGGTTGTACCCTGTCCTTCAATCCTTGACGAGGCGCGACAAGGACCGGCGGGGCGCGGAGGGGCGGGGCGGGTTCACCCCGGCCTCCGGAATTTGCTCCGAGGCCCGAGCCCTTAGACTTTCTGGGAGCGGTGCTAGGAAAGGGGGCGGGACTGGTGGCGTTGCCCTGTCCCAGTGCAGCGGATTCCCAAGAGGTGACCCAAGGAGACGGATTTAGGGTTTTCAATTAGAGTGAAGGTTGATGACAGTTCCCAATTTTTTATCCCTACCATAAAGATCGCCCCCTCACCTGAAATAACCCCATCTCCTCTTTTATCCGAAAGCCCATGTCCATGCCCACTTCTTTCATATTTATAAAAAGTTTGTTGTTTTGATTACCTTTTTCATTTTTGATGACAATCCTGTTAAACACCAGAAATAACAGTAAGTATATATGTTGCTAATAAAGCAGTATCTTGGATTCAAAAAGCATTTAAAATCAATTGCATTACCATAGCCACTTGCCTTCTGAGGGCTGGCATAGGGAGATAGGTGGGACTGGAAAGGAATTAGGGAAGGTATTTGATTTAAAACATTCTTTCTTCATCCAGTTGTGTTTCCTCGATGTACCTTCCTACCCCCAAAGTTTCTTCTGTTACCCAAGACATTCTTTCTCCAGGGATGGCACTGCATTCTCTTTGCTTTAAATCTACAATTTTGGGATGCCAGGCTGGCTCAGTCGGTTAAGTGTCTGCCTTTGGCTTAGGTCATGATCCCAGTACTCTGGGATCCAGTACCCCACTGGGCTCCTTGCTCAGCTGGGAGCCTGCTGCTCCTCCTGCTTGTGCACTCTCTCTCTCTCTGACAAAATCTTAAAAAAAAAAAAAAAAATCTACAATTTCATCAGCCTGATCTCCTTTGATGTTACAAAGTGATTATTTCAGTCCTCAGTGCAAGGGTATGCCAGCTATAACTTCTTATATTGATTTCTTAATAAAGCACCCACTCAATAACGACTAATCAGGCCATAGGAACTTATTTTCGCCAGGGTTATTTCTGGAGATTTCCCTAAATTCTCTGATCAAAGGTGTTTGGTAGGTCCTTCCCAATCTCCACCCTTTTCCATCCACCCTCCCTGTCCCCTGCCACCTCTCTCCTAAGTAGTGGTAGTGGCTGCTGGCTTGAAGTCACTGTTATTTGCAAATGACAGTCACAAAATGTTCCTGCAGCTCTGAAGAGGTGGTCCTGTAGCAAATGCGTATCCTCGTGAAGACTGATTTAAATTGTAGCTAGAGTCCATAGCCCTACAGTTCAACTGTCTTGAAGGTTAAAAGTGCCTTTATAAGCGTCTCTTAGTTTTCCATTTCCATATTCCAGGACAAAGTCCACATGTATGTGCCATTCCCAGAATACTGATTTTCTTCAGAGGCTACTATTTACTAAGGTTTGGTGGGCTCTGAAGAACACATAAACTCAGAAAATGCTTTTATGGAATGTTGAGTGAGACCATTTTTTAAAAATTGTTTCTGTTGTTGAAGTGAGATTCACATAACATAAAAACCATCTTAAAGTGCACAATTCAGGGGTACCTGGCTGGCTCAGTCTGAAGAGCATGCAACTTGGTCTCAGGGTCACAAGTTCGAGCCCCATGTTGGGTGTAGAGATTACTTTACAAAAAATAAAAAATTAAAAAATAACGAAGTGGACAATTCAGTGGTACCAAGTATATCCACAATGATCTGCAACCACCATCTCTATCTTGTTCCAAAACAATTTTGTAACCTCCAGATGCAACTGATTTTTAAAGGGGTTCGTTCACTCCCCAAGCCTTGAAGATTGCAGCAGGGCCTTTTCCAACGAGGTGGTGAAGGGGATTATTTCTAGAATGCTACCAGCTAGGATATGCAGTATCTCAAAGGGAAGGTAGTGCATAGGAAGGAAACCTGTAGTAGGCCTCCCCTCTTCTAAGTTTCCCCCTCTTCTAGGTTAACAAATACTAAGCCTTTGTTATCAATCCTAGTGTTTATCTGATGTTATTGTTTGGGATCCCATAAAGTAAAGGCAAAGGGGTAATGATTGTGAAACCCAAGTTAAAACCAACCCAGAACCAGGCATAGTTAAAAAAAAAAACAACAAAAAAAGTACCGTGAACCTGGGACAGCCTGGCAAAAACTGATGAAACCAGAGTTGGAATCCAGGTTTAACATCTTTGCCAAACTGGAAAATTTTTTAACCACTTAAGTAATTTTAGTTAAGCCAGTAACTTTTAAGTTCTCCCATGTGTTCACTTGTGCAAGTTAGACACTATGTAAACTCAGTGTCGTGGAATGAGGATTCATAAACATAAAGGGCCCTAAAACAGTGCCTGGTACATAAGAGCACTGAAATATTAGGTCCTTCTGCTGGGGCACCAAACTCAATGACAGTTCCTTGCAGATACTCACTGGGTACTTTTTTTTTTTTAAGATTTTATTTATTTATTTGACAGAGCGAGAGAGGGAACATAAGCAGAGGGAGTGGGAGAGGGAGAAGCAGGCTCCCCGCTGAGCGTGGGGCTCGATCCCAGGACCCTGGGATCATGCCCTGAACCAAAGGCATACGCTTAACAACTGAGCCACCCAGGCGCCCCTACTCACTGGGTATTCCCAGGACCCTGGGATCATGCCCTGAACCAAAGGCATATGCTTAACAACTGAGCCACCCAGGCGCCCCTACTCACTGGGTATTTAAAACGTAAATAACCATTGGCAGAAATGTGACACTTCTATCTCAGTAACCTCTCAGAAATGAGAACTATAGACTGAGGTATCAGGCCAGACTTTCATTTTAACAAATGAGAAAGAGAGGTCAGCGTGGCTAATGCCTAACTGGGCAAGCCAGTGCCAATTTAGGATTCACCTGTTCTTTCATGCTGAAACCAGATTACATAGCATGACTGACGTATCAGGCGAATTTACGGGAATGGGCAGCCAGGACCTTCCCACCTAACTGCCTCTCCCTTCTGTCTTTTGTCAGCTTCTCCAGGAACACCACCCCATACCCCTTTGCCAGGCCACCCTTACACAGGGTCAACCCCTTCACCAAACTTGAGGCCACTAGGTCAGTAGCCCTTAAATTTTTCTACACCCACAGACCCAACCCACTCAAAATAAGCAGTTTTTTAAAAAAATCTCCCCAAAATGCCATTTGCCTAAAAGAAAGAGATCACAGTGCAATATATAAACTTACTTCTCCAGATTCTGGACCATTATCTAAGATACAAATTAACAGTTTTAGACCAAAAAGACAACCTACAAAGACTCTAACCTCAAAATAAAACACAGAAGCAATCAAATTATTCAATTTATTTACTCAGCAGAAAATAGTTAAAACAACATAACAAAAAAAGGCCCGAGTTTGGTGTGGATATTACGAAAAAGAAAGGCACAAACGATAGCAGTATAAATTTTTGCTACCTTTAGACTCTAGGAAAAAAGGAACTTCATGAATTCACCAAAAGAGACAGTTGAAATTAAGCAAACAACTGGCAATGTTGAGAGCTGATGAAACACAGACATGGAAGGCAATGCAAGAGTCCTGAATCCCAACAGTCTCCGACACAAACACAAACAATTTGAGGAAGAAGTCTTAATCCACCTCCTCAATGGTGGGGCCGGACCCAGAGCCCCCTTTGGG
>NW_025410367.1:0-7909 GCF_002201575.2 Neomonachus schauinslandi
CTGGTCGAAGACCCTCAGCTGAATTCTTCAAATTCAGGACTTACTGTTGTTTACCCACATATACTCCTTTTGAAACTGATCTCATTCAATGGAGTAAGAGACAAGAGGAGGATAGGGGGTATGGGGACTGACCTGTGAGTTTGAAAATAAGACCTGCTCTGACCTTACTTCAGCGGAATTTGTTGGAAGCAAAGCTCAAATGAAGTCAGAGGATGGAGTTCAGTTTGGGCTTTGCCAACGATGTGTTGGGCGTCCATGAACTGGTTATTGATCAGAACCTGCCATGAAAAGGTTTGATCGCATCATCATGAGATAACTTCATAGCTGATAAAACTTACTGGACATCAGTTTTTAATGTGTGTGTGCCAATTGGCACTTGTAATTATATTTATAATCATTTATTTCACTAACATCTGTGAATATCAAACCCTGTGGATACAGCTAAGGTAATTTGGGGGGAAAAGGTGTCAAAAACAGAAAACCAGAGTCCCTACTCTTGATAACTATATTTTGAATTTTCAGTCCCAGCTATTTATTCCCAGCTCTGCATCTGCCACTAAATGACAACACTTAATGGCTTCTTTCTTCCAGGAAATGTGAATGTGCGGAGATTAGCAGTTCACTTAGTGTTAGCCTAGGTACATACAAGGAAGCAGTCTACGAAAGAAATTAAATATCATGTTCTTATAAAAAATTAAAAAGAAAACAAAATGAACCACAACAGAACAAAGGAAGCCAGTGCTGGAAAACTGTCTAGAAAACTATAAATTACCTGAATCTAGAAACAAGGAGACTGACTTAAGAGTGACGATAACATGTCCAAATCTTACTATTGCATACCACGTAAGTTAGAAGACTAGTGTTTTATCTCCTTATTCTTGTTATTGAAGCAATTTGTAATCCAACCTGAGGTGAGATCAAGAGTCAGACACTTATCCAACTGAGCCACTCAGGTCCACCACCCTTTTTCTAAGGTGTTAAGTAAAATCTCTCTCTCTCCTTTTTTTTTTTTTAAAGGAAACTCTACACCTAACATGGGGCTGAACTCAGGACCCCAAGATCAAGAGTCACATGCTCTACAGACTGAGCCAACCAGTCCCCCTTACTAGTGGGACTTTTGTTGAGTAGTTCAACCAAGAGAACTATAATGCTATAATCCACATGAGAAAGGCAGGTGACTTTTCTTGTATATAAGGAATCTAAGGGAACTTGCTCACTATATTTGGGACCAACAGTGTAAAGACGCCCTATACTCTAAATCCCTGGGTATCCCATCGTACAACACAGCTTTCCCTTCCTTGTAATACCATGAACCCAGGCGGCACCCACCGAACACAATCACCGCCTTCATGTTCAGAAATGCAAGGACTGACATTCACGCCGGGCCATGGCAGTCTAACCAACCCAGATGGCCTTGAGCTGATTGTCTTTAGCTCTACAACAAGCAGAGCTCCGGCTATGCCTGGTACCACTAGTAGGGGAAAGGGAGCTGCCGGCCCAATGCGGCTCCAGACTCGTGAGGTTGCATATGCTTTCGCACCTGGGCAACTGGTGCACAGGGCAGAGGTGGGGCAGCAGTGCCCCCTGTCATCCAGGAGTCCAGGGGGAGGCCACAGAGGTAGGCAGCGGAAGGACAGTCTGACTGCACTGTGGTCACCGTGCTGTTCCGGACTTCCTGCTGAGGCACCGTGCTCCCCACGTGGATGTAATTCTGTGTAAGGACACAAAGTTGTTGTGCAGACAGGACCTCTGTCTCATTGCATACTGCGGGGAGCGATCCTTTTACTTGATGTATAAAGAGAGACCCCAGTGAGCAGTGCTTAAGCGTAACTGCAGAACGTATTAAAAGCTCCCTTTTCTCCAGAATGGGGTCCATTCCCCTGAAAATGAAAGGACTATTTTCAGGCCACTGCAACTCTGGCAAACAGACAATCCCACTTCCGGTGGGTGCAGGGCACGTGGACACTGAGCGGGTGACAGAAGGGAGGCAGCCATTCTCCTATCCAATCCACGCCTCCAGGCACATCCTTGAGAGGGAGGAAGGCCAGTATTTCCCCTCTCCCTCATCCACAGTGGCCCAGGTGTCAAAGGATAACCTTCTCCAGCATGGTTAGCAACGTCCTACAGCATCTGCTAGCCGTCAGGAACTGGTTTCAGTCTTGAGCTACATGAATTTCACCACCTGAAAGGTGTGGCTGTGACATACTTAGAAAAACTACCTTTAGGGCCACAGGTTATTTGGATACTGTGCCAAACAAGGGGATAAAAGCTTTGGACAAATTAATGTGTCCCAGTTAGCGTAAACAAATGGAAGGAAGGAAGGAAGGAAGGAAGGAAGGAAGGAAGGAAGGAAAGAAGGAAGGAAGGGGCGTGGGTGGGAGGTAGGAGAGAGAGAAGGGAGGTAGAAAGAGAGAGAGAGAAAAGAAGGAAGAAGGGAAGAACGAAGGAAAGAAAGGAAAGAAAGAGGAAGGACGGGAGGGAGGGGCGTGGGTGTGAGGTAGGAGAGACAGAAGGGAGGGAGAAAGAGAGAAAAGAAAGAAGAAAGAAACAAAGAAAGAAAGGAGGAAAGAAGAAGGAAGAGAGGGAGGGAGGGAGGGTGGGGAAGCAAAGGAAATGAAAGGACAGGAAAGAAATCCAAGATGTATGCATAATACGATTCAGACAATCAGTATGGAGACATGCAGGTGATAGCCGGTTAGGTCTAGCAGGTAAAGACAGGAGAGGATATGGGGTGCTAAACCAGGAGAGACAAGTAGTGTGTGCCAAGAGTGTCTACACTGTCGGCCAGCAGTGTTGGGCTGCCCCGGTTTACCAGGCCCGTTGGGCTTAGTCGGGTCCCCTGAATCTGCAGCGTTCCCAGGGTGGACAGAGCTCACTCCCCAAAACTCTTTCTGAGGTGGCAGCTTCAACTTGGCTCAGTCACTCCCCACTTAGACTGGCTGCCTGATGGGGTCCTGGGCTACCATAATCAAGGCTCTTGGGTGTCTCTTACTGGAGGAAATCTCAACCCATCCTGCACTGCCTTGCCTGACAGGGCAGTCCAGATTCCTCTAGGTGTGTCTTCAGGGGGAAGAATTGGCACATTTGTGCAGACTAGCACTTGTATTTAGGCCGTGTCCTGGTCCCCCAGTAGCTCACTACTAGAACTCAGCCTGTCCCTACAGATGCCCTGGTTCAGATTCCAGGCTCCCCTGACCTGTGTCTCCCACACATGTGCAGCATGTACTCTGTTAGCTGGCCTTTGGCTCTTGGGGCTTGTTAGGCTCAGGCTGGTCCCCCAAAGCTGCATAGCCTCCAGAGGGGACAGTGCCCAGTGCCCCCCAAATCTTCCTGAGGGCAGCTTTAAACTGGGGATTACCAGTCCCTGTTTGGACTGACTGCCTGATAGTGGCCTGGGCTGACCAGTAAGCAAGTCTCTCAGTGAAGGAGACCCTAGCCAGGGGGCTGGGCTGATGCAGGCAGGGCACTACCATTTCCTCCAACTCGGCCTTCAGGGGGACCATGCCCACTTGTGCTGAGTAGAGCTTCCAGTTAGGCACAACTTGGTCCTGCAAGAGCTGAATCCTGTGATCAGGACTCCCAGACCCTTGCCAGTTCCAGATCCTTCCCCATACTGGTCTGCACAGCTGCACATGCACAGCATGTAGTCCTTCTGCAGACCTTGGGCACTGGGGCCCTCCGGGCCTGGGGAGTTAGTGCCTGTCCCCAAATGCTTGCACAGTGTAGAAGATGGGAGAGCCCCCCACTCCCAATCATTCTGAGGCAGCAGGTGCCAATTGGTGGCCCTCAGGCATCAGTTGAAGCTGTTACCCCTGAGTCTGCATTGTGTGAAGGGAGGTCTCAGTTCCTGGATCCTCCAGGAGAAGATTCATGCAGGGATCTGAGCCGTGCTTGAATCGAGGCAGTCAGCAGGGATGTAGCAAGCACCAAACACCTAATTAAAGTGGAAGTCCACTCTCAAGGTGGGAGAATGGGAAAGTTCTGGGAGGTGGGACTGGTGTAGGAAAGAACATTAGAGGTCAAATCCAATGGCCAGGAAAGAATTCTTGAGACCTCTTTGGTGCAAAAGGTGGTTTTATGAAAGCTCAGGAAGAGCTGCACTGGGGTCATGAGGAGTGGCCCATTATATACTTTCGAGTTGGGGGGGGTTAGGGATAGGGTAAGTCTCTAAGGAACTTTGGAAGCAAGGTTGCCAGGACCTTGAGGGGGCTAGCTATTGTTGGGAAAAGGTCATTTATTACCACCTAATAAAACCTGAGTCATGAGAACCTTCAGATGTATATCGGTGGGCCATCTGCTTGGGGTGTGATTACCAACACATATCTTGGGGGGTTTAGAGATAAAGGAAGTTTCCAAAGGAAGTTTTATATACTAAAGTTGGACCTACGGGATCTGGCCGTGGGGGTGCTTTCGGGATAGGGTTGCCTTTCCCCCTTAGCAGAGTATCAATAGAGGCAGTTGAGTCCCTAGAGGAATGTCCCTCTGCCTGTTTCAAGGGTTTATCAGTGGGCTGTAGGTATAAGGAAATTTAATAATTTTTCTTCTGCCTTTGTTCCCCACATCAGTGCTGGCCCCCGAGGTTGCTGTGGGATTAGATATCACAGGGTCTCTCGGGGCTGGAGTAGCTGTGAGGGACAGGGGTGTGCTCTCTAATAGAGGCTGCTTGGATCATGTGGGAGACTCCTCCCACAGGCTGGGAGGTGGAGTTTTTGACTCTACAAGATTTCTACCTGAGTAGAGCTCCTGGTTTCCTCCATCCCTGACTTGGTGGCAGGATCCATCCTTCCTGCAGCATTTCTAGGTGCCTGTTTGGAGACAGCCCTGCTCTGGCTACGAGGTGAGCAAAGCCCAGGTCCTTGCACCGTGGAGCCTCCACTGGAGGCCCGAGCACGGTGCGATGCGGGCACAGCCGGTGAGTTTCTTCCTACCATGGGGCCCAAGCAACCCAATGGAGAGGGACTTGTGGTGAGCAAGAATGGATGAAGACCCCCGAGAGTGGGAAATGTGTGACTTCAGCCTGAGAGGCCACCAGCTTCCCCTGGAGCTCACCTGATTGCAGGGCAGCACAGAGTGGGTGGGAGGGCCTCCAGCCCCAGATTTGGGGAGCACTGTCCCCAGCTCATTCCCTGAGAATCACATTGAGGCAGCAGCTGCAAATCCTTATTTGGACTTGTAGCCTAATCGGGTCCAGGGCTCTTCCAGAACCAGGGAACCCAGAGGACTCTTCTGGGAAGAATCACCTTCCAGCCAACTAGCACCTCCCTGGGAATATATTCTAGTCTCTTCCAGCTGTGCCTTTGGGAAACTTATGCTCATTTCTGCAGGTTATGCCTTGAAGTTAGACATACCCCTTATCCGTGTAGAGACGGAGCCTATGACCTGGACATTCGCCTTGTTCCAGATCCCAGGCAACCCTGAACCGCTAGGCCCACAGGCACAGTCCATGCACAGTACGTCTGGACCGGTTGCCTCATTGGGGCCCAGGTGTCTCCCTTGCCAGACAGCCCAGTTGTCTCTTATTGGAGGAATTGCCAGCCAGTGGCCCTTCCTTGCCCTGGCTAGTCCAGTATCCTCCAGCTGTGCCTAAGGTGAGCCTAGGCTGTGTTGTGCATAGAAGGCATGTGACTGTACAAACCCCTTGTACCCCGAGTGCCAGCTCCTGCAAACCCTTGCCCTGTTCCAGATCCCTGGGAACCCTGCACTGAGCAGCCCTGCATGTGCAGGGCACACTCCTTCAGCAGGTCTTGGGCAGCTGGGGCCTGGCCCGAAGCAACTGCCCAAGAATCTTTGTGAGGTAGCAGTTTTATTTTGTATTTCTTCAGTTTAATCAATTGCTAAATTGAAGTATCATTGATACACATTATCTTCTAGTTTGAGGTGGATCAACATCAGAGTGATCCAGTAGTTTTATACATTATGAAAAGATCCTTAGGGTAAGTCTAGTTACCATCCGTCATCTTACAAAGTGACTGGAATTATATTGACCATATTCCCTATGTGTATATTCCATCCCCATGGCCTGTTTATTTTATAACTCGAAGTTTGTACCGCTTAATCCCCTCACCTGTATCATCTGCCCCTGACCCCTTCTTCCCCCTCTGGTAACCAACAGCTTGTTTCCTGCCTCTATGAGTCTGGTTCTGTTTTGTTTTGTTTCACTCTTTTGTTTTTTTAGATTCCACATATAAGTGAAATCCTAGTAGATTTGTTTTTCTGTGATTCATTTCACTTAGCATAATACTCTTGGGTCCATTCAAGTTGTTGCAAATGTTAAGATTGCATTCATTTTTCTGGCTGAGTTATATTCCTTATGTATACATACCTCATCTCCTTTATACATTTATCAACAGCCACTTAGGGTTGCATCAGTATCTTGGTCCTTGTAAATAATGCTGCCAGAAACACAAGGATGTGTATATCTTTCCGGATGGGTCTTTTTTGTTTTCTTCATGTATATACCCAGAAGTGGATTTGCTGGGTCATACAGTATTTCTATGTTTCATTTTTTGAGGACCTTCCATAGTGGCTACACCAATGCACATTCCCAGCAAGAGTGCACGAGGGTTCCATTTTCTCCACATCCTCGCCAACACTTGTTATTTTTTGTCTTTTTGGTAATAGCCACTCTGATAGGTAGGAAGTCATATCTCATTGTGGTTTTGATACCTGAGGATCAGTGATGTTGAACAGCTTTTCGGAAGCCTGTTGGCCAACTGTGTTTTCTTTGGGAAAGAGTCGATTGAAGTCTTCTACCCGTGTTTAAATCAGGTTATTTGTGGTTTTGGCATGAAGTTGTATAAGTTCGTTACATATTCTCAGTATTAACTCTCACTGGATGTACCTTTTGCATATGTTTCCTCCCATTCACTGGGTTCCCTTTTCCTTATGTTGTAGGTTTCCTTTGTTTTGCAAAAGCTGTTCAGTTTGCTATGAAGGCACTTGTTTATTTTAGCTTCTGTGGCCCTTACCTGAGGGGACTGGTCCAAAAAGTATATCGCTAAGACCAATGTCAGAGAGCTTCCTGACTATGTTTTCTTCTAGGAGTGTTATGGTTTCAGTCTTAACAGTCAAGTTTGTAATTGATTTTGAGTTTATTTTTCTGTATGCTGGAAGACAGTAGTCCAGTTTCATTCTTACTCATGTCCGGTCTTTCCAGCACCCTTTATTGAAGACACTGTCCTTCCCCCCTTGTATGGACTTGCCTCCTTTGTCATCAGTTGATGGACCTTTATATGCATGGCTTCTCCTGGGCTCTCTGTTCGATTCCATTCACCGGTAGGTCTGAGTGCCCTACTGTTTTGATTATTAGAGTTTTGTAGTAGAGTTTGAAATCAGGCAATGTGATACCTCCGTGGAGGCTGCAGTTTTCAACTGGCCAGAGTCAGAACCCGTTTGGACCCACTCTGGATGGGGTCCCGGGCATGACCAGCAGTAAAGGCTCCCCAGTGTGTTTTCCTGGAAGATGCCCTACCCAGCCTGTCTGGCTCTGTCCTGGCAAGATTGGTTTCTCTATCTCTGCCCTCAAGGGAAAACTGTGTAATTAGAGTTTGGAATGAGGCAGGTGGCCTTGTGCCCCCAGAAGCCTGCTCCGGTGACCGGCCTCACCTGTTTCTTGCCCTGTTGATGCACAGCATGTGCATACACAGTAAGAACCCCATCAGCCAGGCTTGGGCAGGCCTAGGTAGCTCAGGCTGCCTCCCAACCACCTGCATACCTTCCAGGGTAGAGGGAGTCAACCCCCCAAATTTTTCGGAAGCAGCTTTTAAGTGGTGACAGTCAGCCTGATGGGGTCCAAGGCTTCCCACACTCAGTATGCCCAGGTGTCTCATATGGGGCCGGGGCTGCTTTTGTCAGTTGCCTGCTCCATCCTGGCAAAGCAGTGCAGATACTCGTGGTTCTGCTGTAGGGG
>NW_025410368.1:0-7909 GCF_002201575.2 Neomonachus schauinslandi
TGATCTATGTGTCTGTTTTTGTACCAGTACCATACTGTCTTGATGATTACATCCAGCTACAAATCTTGGAGAGCACAATATTTCTCTTACAGGAATCCAGCCATTATGTCCCATTGGTTTTTGGTTCTTGCTCTCTCTGATCCTCAGCTTCTCTGGCTTTTGAACACAGCTTACTGGCCCAAGAGTTGCCTGCTCCCTCTCCTGTCATACCTACTAGCTCAGGAGAAAGTGCCCGACTTCAGTCCTTTTGTTTTTCCAGCCTTAATTCTTAATGAATGGCCACATAGACCAATTCCCTGACCTCTGCAGAGTCCACGGGCAGCTTCCATGTCAACATCTTCCAATGCTCCACCCTCCCAGAACTCTGTACAATCTTCAGAGACATGCTGGAGTACCAACCCTGTCTTCCTGTCCTACATCCATCCTAGTGCTGGCCGCCAGGCCTCAGGAAGGCAAAGCCTACTTGGCCAGCTTGCAGCTCAGGGTCCAAAGAAGACACTGCTCACTCCACACTATGATATCCTCAAATTTAACATAACTAGGTGCCTGAGGGGAACTTCCACTAGAGAATGTGTAAGAAACGAGGCTTAGAATTGAAGGGATCCTTTGCCAATGTAAGATCTGGCAAAATCATACTACCAGGAAAATGATTGTACACAGTAATTTTTATGCTTTGACAATTTACTGAAGGTAAGTGGTAGTTTTTCTCTCACCAAAGTTTATGCACTGACATACTCGTTGGCATGCTTATTCTTAAATTTTAAACATTGTCTCTCTGACTCATCTTCTTATCTCCTTCCCTGACCGCTACCTTCTTCATTCTCTCTAAAATGTTAGAAGTCTCCTGCTCTAAACCCTATAGTTCTCTACCTACTATAAAAACATACTTAGTAGTGTGCACATCAGATGAATACAGCTCAATAAAAGATCAAAAGTGAACATGCACATGTAACCACCACCAGATTTACCTTTTGTTTATCTTTGAGGCGACTTTCCTTCATCCTTTTTACAGATTTTGTGAAAAAATCAGTAACACTTTTTGGAAATAGTGAGATATTTAATTTTTCAAAAACTGGGATAAGGAATGGAAACAGTACTATAAGGAAAAAAAAAATGGAAATATCAGTGAAAATGCAAAATTGCTCTGGAGCAATTATAATTTGGTCTACTAATCTGAGGATTAAAAGACACCAGGATTCATTCATATCAGGAGTTATTCCCTCTATGACCTTTACTTGAACTTTCAAGCCAATGGCTGGGCCAGAGCAAGTCACACATATGGGCCACCACTAGAACAGTCAGATCAGTGTCTCCTGCCACATCTTTGGAGTGACCAAAGGAACAGGATTACATTCCTGGATCTCTTAGCCTTTTATTTTTGGACTAGAGCCTCTTTGGAAACACCAGACCATAATAAGCTACTTTAATTAATCACTCTTTTTAAGAAATTGTGTCAGGATGGAAATAATACATAGTATGCCCTTCAACTACAGTGGAATAAAATTAGAAAACAAGAACACAAACAACATGGAAACTCATGAATCTGTGGAAATTACATCATACACTCCTATTACAGCCCGTTGGCAAAGAAGAAATCAAAAGGGCACTTTAGAGTTACTTGGAGAATACAAAAAATGAAGAATCCACATACCAAAACTCATGGGATGTAGCAAAAGCAATGACCAGGAAGAAATTTATTACTATATATCCTACCTTTAAAAAGAACCAAGATTTCAAATCAATGACCCAGCTTTCTTTCAAAAACATGCCGAAAATAGAAGAGCACACTAAACCAAAAGCAAGCAGAATGAAGCACATCATACAGACAAGAGCAGAAACTTAGGAAATAGAGAATAAAAACAAGAGAAAATTCAAACAAAGAAAAGCTGATTCTTTCAAAAGACCTTTAGCTAGACTGACCAAGCAAAAAGGAGAAGAGATTCCAATTACTATCATCAGAAGTGAAAGAGGACATTACAAAAATAAAAAAGACTACAGGGAATACTATGAACAATTGAATGCCAATAAATTAGATGAAATGGAAGAATTCCTAGAAAAAGATAAATTAGAAAATGACATACAAAAAACACAGGCAATCTGAAAGACAAAAAGACTAAGTTAGTAGTGAAGACACTACTGACAAAAAGAAGCTCAGCTCCAGACGGTTTCACAGGTGAGTTCTAGCAAATATTTAAAGTGCAGTCAATACCGATTTTGCACAAGTTCTTCCAAAAAATAGAAGAGGTAGGAACACTTCCAAACTCATTCTACCTGGCCAGTGTTACCTTGATACTAAAACCAGGCAATGATATCACAGAACAAGAAAACTACAGACCAATGTGTCTTATGACACGGATGCACAAATCCTCAACAAAATACTGGCAAACTGAACCCAGCAACATATCAAAAGAAGGTTATACCATAACCAAGAGGGGTTTATCCCAGCAACTCCAGGTCATATAATACAATAAAACAACAAAATTTTTTAAAAACCACAAGGTAATCTCAATACAGGCAGAGAAAGTATTTGACAAAAATCCAACAGCATTTAACAATAAAAGCACTCAACAAACTAGGAACAGAAAGGAATATCCTCAACCTGATAAAGGGCATCTATGAAAAACTCAGAGCTAACACCACACTTCATGGGTATAGACTGGACAATTTCCCCTAAGATTAAACAAAACAAGGATGTCTCTATCACCACTTCTATTCAACATTGTACTAGAAGTTCTAGCCAGGAAACGTGTGAAAAAAAAAAAAAGGTAAGAAAGAAAGAAGAAACAAAAGTTATTCATAGAGGAAATAAAGAAGTAAAAGCATCTCTATTACTAGAGAACATAATGTTGTACATAGAAAATCTAAAGGAATGCAATAGAAGTCTATTGGAACTAATAAACCAGTTTAGCAGGGTTTCAGGATACAAGATCAACATACAAAATCAATTGCATTTCACACACTGCAATAAAAAATCCAAAAGTGAAATTAGGAATATACTCCTTTACAAAGCATCAAGAAGAACAGAATACTTAGGAGTAGCTTTTTCTTATAACAAGGAAATGTATTTATTGGTATCTCTCCATAAATATAAGCTGAGAGCCAAATGGTTTAATTGGGAAATTTGGAATAGCTTTAACAAAAGAAGTGCTGTACTCTGAAAACCACAAATATTGTTGAAATAAATTAACAAAGATCTATGTAAATGGAAAAACATCTAATGGTCATGGATTAGAACTTAATATTATCAAGATGGCAATACTCCTCAAGCTGATCTACAGATTAATGCATTCCCTATCTGAATCCTAGCAGGCTTCTTTGTAGAAATTGACATACTGAATTTAAAATTCATATGGAATCGTAAGGGACCCAGAATGGCCAAACAATCTTGAAAGAAAAAAGAATAAAATTGTAGAACTCCAACTTCCAGTTTCAAAACTTACCACAAAGCTATAATGATCAAGACGTTGTGGTCCAGGCATAAGGAGAGACATAAAGATCAATGGAATTGAATTTGGAGTCCAAAATTACACCCATGTGTTTACAGTCAACTGAATTTTGAGACGGCTTCCAATACCATTCAATGGAATAAAAATGGTCTTGTCAATAAATGGTGCTGGGACAAGTCAATGACCTCAGATTTTACAATAAATTCTTAAATATGACACTAAAGTCACAGACAATAAAAGGAAAAATACGTACATTGTACATCATCAAAATTAAAAATTTCATGCTACAAAGAACACTATGAAGAAAGTGAAAAGACGCCTACAGAATGGGGGGAAAATTTGCAAGTCATATATCTGATAAGGGACTTTTATCTAGAAGATACAGAGAACTCTTACAACCCAAAAACAAACAGAGCAACAACTGAACTATAAATGAGCAAGAATTTGAACACACATCTATCTGAAGAAGTTATGAAATAGACAAAAAGCATATAAAAAGTTGCTGGGGTGGGGAGGAGGAAGAGGGCGGAGGAGTAGGAAACCTAAATTTGGTCTGGTCCCAGGAATTCAGCTAGATAGGGATCAAACCTTTCTGAACACCTATGAACTCAACAGGAGATTGAAGAAAAGAATAGCAGCAACTCTCTGAACAGAAAAGCGACCACTTTCTGGAATGTAGGATGTGCGGAGAAGTGAATCCGAGGTGATAGTCAGGAAGATAGACTGCAGGGGGAGGGAGCCTCCGTCACCGGCTACTGACAAGTGATAGAGCCGCGGAGCACAAAATCAGAACTTTTAGAAGTCTGCTCTGCTGAGGGATTTCACTCCAGTGGCTAAGCAGTGGGTGGAACCCTCTCTGGGACACTCTGGTCTCGGGACCCTCGGAGTCACAGGAAGACCCAGGGTGCCTGAGTGCAGCAGAGCTCCCAGGTAACGGAGCGGGGAAGCCAGCAGCAGAGACAGAGGCGAGGAGCGGGCTTTCAGCCCGGGGTTGCCATAAACCAGGATCCGCAGCACAGTCGGGCCACTGCTCTTCCAGCAGGGACCCAACAAGCGACAGATCCAGGGAGACTCCCCTTCCTTCCCCAGGAGAAGTGGTGTGAGAGCTCACCACAGGAATCTGCTGGTTTGGAGACTCCACAAGGGGTTGGGGGCCAGAGATAGAAACGCTCGGTCACAGGCCAGGTGAGCATGGAGTGTGGCCGGAGACCTGGGAGACGGGAGTGACTGACTGCTTTTTTCTGGGGGCGCACTGAGGAGCGGGGCCCCGAGTTCTCGGCTCCTCCGGGGCAGAGATTGGGAGGCCACCATTTTGACTCACGTCCTCCAAAGCTGTACGGAAAGCTTGCAGGGAACAAAAGCTCCCAAGAGCAAACCCGAACAGATTACTTAGTCCTGCCCCGCAATTGCCTCCGGCAAAGACATTTGGGAACCATGGCAACAGGCCCCTCCCCCCAGAAGATCAGCAAGAACAGCCAGCCAAGACCAAGTTTACTGATCAATGAGAATGGCAGAACTCCAGCACTAGGGGAATACAGCACATAGAATTCATGGCTTTTTTCCCCATTATTCTTTAGTATTTCAAAGTTAATTTTTAAATTTTTCTTTCTTTTTTCTTTTTCTGAATTTTTCTTTTTCCCTTTTGCAACCAACATCTTATCAATCCCTTTTTTAAAAATCCTTTTTATTTTTCATTTTTAGAGTCATATTCTATCCTTCATAGTAGTTACCCTTATTTTTGGTGTATATATATAAGTTGTTCTCTCTTTAAAATTTTGGGATACAGTTTCTTCTAACAGACCAAAATATACCCTAAATCTCTAGGGTGGCTTTGTTCTAGTCTCCTGCCTGATCACGTTCTCTCCCCCCCTTTTTTTTAATTCCTCTTCTCTCTTTTTTCAACCAACTTCTTATCTTATCAATTCCTTTTATAAAATCTTTTATAATTGTCATCTTTACAGTCATAGTCCATCCCTTCATCGTATTTACCCTTATTTTTGTACATATATAAGTTTTTCTTTCTTTAAAATTTTGGGAGGCACTTTCTTCTAACAGACCAAAATATGCCCAAAATCTAGTGTGTGGCACTGATCTATGCACCAGCCTGATCATATTTGATCATATTCCTTTTTTTTAATCTTTTTTTTCTTTTTTCTTTCTTTCCCTTTCTTTTCCCCTGGTTTCATGTCTCTTCTGATTTGTTTAGTGTATATTTTTCTGGGGTCATTGTTACCCTGTCAGCATTTTGTTCTCTCATTCACCTATTGTCCTCTGGACAAAATGACAAGACAGAAAAAATCACCTCAAAAAAAAGAACAAGAGGCAGTACCGACTGCCAGGGACCTAATCAATACGGACATTAGGAAGATGTCGGAACTAGAGTTCAGAATGACGATTTTAAAGATACTCGCTGGGCTTGAAAAAAGTATGGAAGATATTAGAGAAACCCTTTCTGGAGAAATAAAAGAATTAAAATCTAACCAAGTCAAAATCAAAAAGGATATTAATGAGGTGCAATCAAAAATGGAGGCTCTAGGGGCACCTAGGTGGCTCAGTTATTAAGCGTCTGCCTTCGGCTCAGGTCATGATCCCAGGGTCCTGGGATCGAGTCCCACATCGGGCTCCCTGCTCTGCAGGAGGCCTGCTTCTCCCTCCCCCCCTGCTTGTGTTCCTTCTCTCATTGTGTTTCTCTCTGTCAAATAAATAAATAAAATCTTAAAAAAAAAAATGGAGGCTCTAACTGCTAGCATAAATGAGGCAGAAGAGAGAATTAGTGATATAGAAGACCAAATGATGGAAAATAAAGAAGCTGAGAAAAAGAGAGATAAACAACTACTGGATCACGAGGGCAGAATTTGAGAGATAAGTGATACCATAAGACAAAACAATATTAGAATAATTGGGATCCCAGAAGAAGAAAGAGAGAGAGGGGCAGAAGGTATATTGGAGCAAATTATAGCAGAGAACTTCCCTAATTTGGGGAAGGAAAAAGGCATCACAATCCAGGAGGCACAGAGAACCCCCCTCAAAATCAGTAAAAATAGGTCAACACCCCAACATCTAATCGTAAAACTTATGAGTCTCAGAGACAAAGAGAAAATCCTGAAAGCAGCTCGGGAGAAGAGATATGTAACCTACAATGGTAGAAACATTAGATTGGCAACAGACCTATCCACAGAGACCTGGCAGGCCAGAAAGGATGGGCATGATATAATCAGAGCACTAAATGAGAAAAATATGCAGCCAAGAATACTATATTCAGCTAGGCTGTCACTGAAAATAGAAGGAGAGATAAAAAGTTTCCAGGACAAACAAAAACTAAAGGAATTTGCAAACAGGAAACCAGCCCTACAAGAAAAATTGAAAGGGGTCCTCTAAGCAAAGAGAGAGCCTAAAAGTAACACAGACCAGAAAGGAACACAGACAATATACAGTAACAGTCACCTTACAGGCAATACAATGGCACTAAATTCCTATCTTTCAATAGTTACCCTGAATGTAAATGGGCCAAATGCCCCAATCAAAAGACACAGGCTATCAGATTGGATAAAAAAACAAGACCCATCGATATGCTATCTGCAAGAGACTCATTTTAGACCCAAAGGCACCTCCAGATTGAAAGTGAGGGGGTGGAAAACCATTTACCATGCTAATGGACACCAAAAGAAAGTTGGGGTGGCAATCCTTATATCAGACAAATTAGATTTTAAACCAAAGACTGTAATAAGAGAGGAGGAAGGACACTATATCATACTTAAAGGGTCTATCCAACAAGAAGATCTAACAGTTGTAAATATCTATGCCCCTAACGTGGGAGCAGCCAATTATATAAGCCAATTAATAACAAAGAAAAGAAACACATGGACAACAATACAATAATAATAGGGGACTTTAACACCCCCCCTCACTGAAATGGACAGATCGTCTAAGCAAAAGATCAACAAGGAAATAAAGACTTTAAATGACACACTGGACCAAATGGACTTCACAGATATATTCAGAACATTCCATCCCAAAGCAACAGTATATACATTCTTCTCTAGTGCCCATGGAACATTCTCCAGAATAGATCACATCCTAGGTCACAAATCAGGTCTCAACCAGTACCAAAAGATTGGGATCATTCCCTACATATTTTCAGACCACAATGCTTTGAAACTAGAACTCAATCACAAGAGGAAAGTCGGAAAGAACTCAAACACATGGAGGCTAAAGAGCATCCTACTAAAGAATGAATGGGTCAACCAGGAAATTAAAGAAGAATTTAAAAAATTCATGGAAACAAATGAAAATGAGAACACAACTGTTTAAAATCTTTGGGATGCAGCAAAGGCAGTCCTAAGAGGAAAGTATATAGCAATACAAGCCTTTCTCAAGAAACAAGAAAGGTCTCAAGTACACAACCTAACCCTACATCTAAAGGAGCTGGAGAAAGAACAGCAAATAAAGCCTAAACCCAGCAG
>NW_025410369.1:0-7906 GCF_002201575.2 Neomonachus schauinslandi
AGACAAATACCATATGATTTCACTCATATGTGGAACTTAAGAAACAAGACAGATAAACATAGGGGGAAAAGGAGAGACAAACCATAAAACAGACTCTTAATTATAGAGAACAAACTGAGGGTTGCTGGAGAGAAGTTAGGCAGGGGGATGGGTTAAACACATGATAGATTTAAGGAGGGCATTTGTGATGAGCACTGGGGCTTATATATAAGTGCTGATCACTAAATTCTACACTTTAAACTAATATTAAACTATATGTTAACTAATTGGAATTAAATAAAAACTGAAAAAGGTAAAAAAAAAACTAGTGATGAAGAGAGAATTTTAAAAGCAACAAAAGAGAAAACATTTACATATAAGGGAAAACCTGTAAGACAAAATCCCTTAAGGCTAGCAGCTGATTTTTTTCAGTGGAAACTTTGAATTCAAGAAGGGAGTGGCATGATCTATTCAAAGTTCTGAAAGAAAAAAAACCCTGCAAACAAAATACTCTATCCAGCAAGGCAGACTAGAAGGAGAGATAAAGAGTTTTCCCAGATAACCAAAAGTTAAAGGAATTCATTACCACTAAACCAGCCCCAAAAGAAATGTCAGAGGAAATTCATTGACTATAGAGGAAGACTATAAGGAGGATTAAGTAAAGTAGGCAAGAAAAAAATTTCACAGGTACATATAAACATAATAAAGTCATAGATTAAATACTTATAAAACCAGTACAGAGGTTAAAGCATAAAGGAGGTGAGATCAATTATATCTATAAAAGTTAGTCAAAGGATTCACAGGATATAAGGATGTAAGGTATGACACCATATAGATAAATTGTGGGGTGGGGAGTAAAAATTTAGTGTTTTTAGAATGGATTCAAACTTAATCCTCAACTTCATATAGACTGTTCTATGCATAAGATATTACATATACACCTAATGGTAACCACAAATAAAAACCCTGTAACAGATATACAAAAAAGAAGAGAAAAGCAACCAAGCATGTCACTAAAAAAGGCCATCAAACCACAGGGAAGAGTGCTAGAGAAGAAAGGAATAGAAAAGAGATACAAAAACAACTTGAAAATAAGTAACAGAGGCTTCTCGAGGCAAGATGGTGGAAAAGTAGGGAACCTCGTTTCATCCGGTTCCTTGAATGTAGCTAGATAATTATCAAATCATTCTGATCACCCATGAATGCAACCTGAGATGTAAGAAAAGAACCTGGAACTCTACAAGTAGAAAAGCCACCACTTTTTGCAAGGTAAGATGTGTGGAGAAGTGAGTCTGAAGGGATATATCAGAAGATAAATGGCAGGGGGAGGGAGCCTCCATAACCTGGTTACCAGAAAGTGATATAGCCCTGAAGGACAAAATCAGAACTCTTAGAAATCTTCTCCAGTGAAAGACATATCTGGCTGAAAGGTGCTCATGGTGGTGAAATGGTGCAGAATTCTGGGTGGGACACTGTGGTCTCAGGTCCCCAGAGTCACAGAAAGAATAGGGGTGCCTGAACTGGTAGAGTTCCCAAGCATTGGAGCCGGGAAACTGGTTAAGGTCAGCGAGCCCAGGAGGGGGCTCTCAGCTCGGTTCATGATAAACCATGAGACACACACCTATTGGGTGACTACTCTTGGCATGGTGACCCTGCAAAGGAGAGAAACACGGGGACCCTCTGCCTTCCTCTGGGAGGGGCAGAGCAGGTGCACACCTGACCCGGGGACAGCTCTCAGTGCAGGAGCCCTGCAAAAGACAGGGAAGCATGGACCCTCCGACTTCCACTGGGAAGGGTGGAGCAGGTGCACAAACGATTAGGCAACAGCTCTTAGGTGCAGGGACCCTGAAAAAGACAGTGGCAGGTGACCCTCCACCTTCTCCAGGAGGGGCAGAGTGCATGATCAGGTGACCTCTCTCCATGCCAGGACCCTACAAAGTGCAGAAGCTCCAGACCTTCTGCCTCCCCCCTGGAGGATCAGTGTGGGCACCTACCACAGGAGTCTGCAGAGTTTGGCGCACACACACACAATAGTGAAGACCATTTATCCCTGAGGGTTTACTGAAGAGAGGAGAACGTGTTCTTTTAGCTCTGAGGCTGGAGATTGGGGTGCAACTATTTTTATTTTGATCCTCTAAAGAGGCAGGGAAAGCCTTCGGGGAAGAAAAACCACACAGAGCAACCAGCTTACACTGAGACCAGCCCCCTGGCAAGGGGCGGTGCAACTCCACCCAGAAAAAGACACCTGAGAAGCATGGCAGCAGACCCCTCCTCCAGAAGACCAACTAGAAGAAAGGGTGCACAGCAAGTTTACGGACCACACGGGATTGAAAACTCCAGCACTAGGGGAAAGTAGTATATAGAATTAGAGGGTTTTTTCCCCCTCATGATTCACTTATCATTCAGTTTAAAATTTTACATTTCTTTTTTTTTCCCTTTTCAACTAGTTTCTTATTTTATCAACTCTTTGTTTTTAAGTCATTCTTAATTTTCATTTTCTACACTTACATCTTATAGACATATTCATTATTTTGGCTTCACCCTATTCAATTATAATTTTGTATATATATACATAAGTTTTGCTTTCTTTACAAATTTGGGATTTAGTGTCTTCTAACACACAGACCAAAATACACTCAGGAGGAAGTGCACCACGCTGTTTTGTCCACCTGGGAGATTATACTCCCTCTTCCCTCGCCCCCCCCCCTTTTTTCTGCTTTTTGTTTTTTTTCTATTTTGGTTTCTGACCTCTCTGGATTTGTCTAGTGTGTATTTTGCTTGGGTCATGGTTGATATTTTTGATCCTATTTATTCATTTATCCATTCTTCTCTGGGCAAAATGACTAGAAGGAGGAATTCAAAACAAAAGAAGCAGAGGTAATACTCTCTGCCACAGATCTAATCAATATGGATATAAGTAAAATGTCAGAGCTGGAATTCAGGATAGCAATTACAAAGTTACTAGCTGGACTTGAAAAAAGCATAAAATACACTAGAGAATCTATTAGTGCAGAAATTAGATCTAATCAGGCTGAAATTTAAAATGCTCTGAGATGCAGTCTAAATTGGATGCTCTAACAGCTAGGGTAAACGAGGCAGAAGAGAGAGTAAGTAACATAGAAGACAAGTTGATGGAAGGAAGGAAGCTGAGGAAAAGAGAGAAAAACAACTATTGGGCCATGAGGGGAGGCTTTGAGAAATCAGTGATGTTATAAAATGAAGCAATATCAGAATTATTGGAGTGGCTGAGGGAGAAAAAGAGAGAAGGCCAGAAGGTATATTTGAGCAAATCATAGCTGAGAACTGGGGAAGGAAATAGTCATTCATGTCCAGGAGGTAGAGAGGACCCCTCCCAAAATCAATAAAAATAGATCAACACCCTGACATATAATAATGAAGCTTGCAAATTTCAGAGAAAAAGAGAAAATCCTGAAAGCAGCTTAAGAAAAGAGGTTCCCTAACTACAGGGGTAGGAATATTAGACTGGCAGCAGACCTATCAGCAGAGACCTGGCAGGCCAGAAAGGGCTGGCATGATATATTCAGAGTACTAAATGAGAAGAACATGCAGCCAAGAATACTTTATCCAGAAAAGCTGTCATTCAGAATGGAAGGAGAGATAAAAAGCTTCCAGGACAGACAAACTGAAAGAATATGTGACCACCAAGCCAGCCCTGCAAGAAATATTAAAGGAGAATCTGTAGCTGAAGAGAGAGCCCAAGAGTAACATAGACCAGAATGAAACAGAAACAATCTAAAGAGACAGGGAGTTTACAGATAATACAATGGCACTAAATTCATATCTTTCAATAGTTCCTCTGAATGCAAATGGGATAAATGCTCCAATCAAAAGACACAGGATAACAGATTGGATAAAGAAGCAAGACCAATCCGTATGCTATCTACAAGAGACTCATTTTAGACCCAAAGACACCTCCAGATTTAAAGTGAGGAGATGGAGAACTATTTACCATGCTATGGGACCTCAAAAGAAAGCTGGGGTAGCAATCGTCATATCAGACAAATTAGATTTTAAACCAAAGACTGTAGTAAGAGATGAAGAGGGACACTATATCATGTTTAAAGGGTCTACCCAGCAAGAAGATCTAACGATTATAAATATTTATGCTCCTAATTTGGGAGCAGTGAACTATGTCAACCAATTAGTAAACAAACTAAAGAAACACATTAATAATAACACATTAATAGTAGAGGACTTCAAAACCCCACTCACAGCATTGGACAGATCATCTAAGCAGAAGATCAACAAGGAAACAAGGGCTTTGAATGACACACTGGACCAGATGGATTTCACAGATATATGAGCATACCATCCTAAAGCAATACAATACACATTCTTCTCGAGTGCACATGAAACTTTCTCAAGAATAGATCACATACTAGATCACAAATCATGTCTAAAACAATACCAAAAGATTGAGATTATTACCTGCATATTTTCAGACCACAGTGCTTTGAAACTGGAATTCAATCACAAGAGGAAATTTGGAAGGAACACAAACACTTGGAGGTTAAAGAGCATCTTGCTAAAGAATGAATGGGTCAGGGGCGCCAGGGTGGCTCAGTTGGTTAAGCAACTGCCTTCAGCTCAGGCCATGATCCTGGAGTCCCGGGATCGAGTCCCGCATCGGCTCCCTGTTCGGCAGGGAGTCTGCTTCTCCCTCTGATCCTCCCCCTCTCATACTCTCTGTCTCCCATTCTCTCTCTCAGATAAATAAATAAAAAATCTTTAAAAAAAAAAAGAATGAATGGGTCAACCAGGAAATTAAAGAATTAAAAAATTCATGGAAACTAATGAGAATGAGAACACATCAGTTCAAAACCTCTGGGATGCAGCAAAGGCGTACCTTCCTAAGGGGGAAGTACATATCAATACAAGACTCTCTCAAAAAATTAGAAAATCCCAAAACCACAAGCTAACCTTAGACCTAAAGGGTCTGGAGAAAGAACAGCAAATAAAGTCTAAACAGGAGAAGAGAAATAATAAATATTAGAGCAGAAATCAATGAAATAGAAACTAGAAGAATAGTAGAACAGATCAACATAACTGGAAGCTGGTTCTTTGAAAGAATTAATAAGATCAATAAACCTCTAGCCAGACTTATCCAAAAGAAGAGAAAGGATCCCAATTTTTTTAAAAGATTTTATTTATTTGTTTGATACAGAGAGAGAACAGAAGCAAGGGGAGCAGCAGAGGAAGAAGCAGGCTCCCCGCTGAGCAGGGAGTCCAATGCAGGCCTCGATCCCAGGACCCTGAGATCATGACCTGACTGAAGGCAGACACTTAACTGACTGAGCCACCCAGATGCCCTGAAAAAGGACCCAAATTAATAAAATCGTGAATGAAAGGGGAGAGATCATGACCAATACCAAGGAAATACAATTTTAAGAACATATTATGAGCAACTATATGCCAACAAATTAGGCAATCTGGAAGAAATGGATGCATTCCTGGAAAGTGCAAACTACCAAGCCTGAAACAGGGAGAAATAGACAATCTGAAAAATCCAATAACCAGCAACAAAATTGAAGCAGTAATCAAAAACTTTTCAAAAAACAAGAGTCCAGGGCCCGATGGATTCCAGCGGAATTCTACCAAACATTTAAAGAAGAATTAATATCCATTCTACTGAAGCTATTTCAAAAAATAGAACTGGAAGGAACTCTTCAAAACTTGTTCTATGAGGCCAGAATTACATTGATCCCAAACCAAACACCACATCAAAAAGGAAAATTCCAGAACAGTAACCTTTATGAACATGGATACTAAAATACCAAGATCAGGTGGAACCTGGAAAAGATGGCAGAGGAGTAGGGGACCCTATTCCAACTGGTCCCCAGAATTGAGCTGGATATCTACCAGACCACTCTGAACACCTACGAAATCAGCCTGAGATGTAAGAAGATGGATCTGGATCTCTACAAACAGAATAATGCAGGCAGTTGGTTACGAGGTATGAAGCTCGGAGCTGTGATTCCACAGGCACATATCTGAAGATAAACAGAAGGGGGAGGGAACCGAGCTGTCAGGACCCTACACCGCTGGTGAGCAATAGCCTCTCACGCTGGGGACAGGGCACAGACTCCCAGACCAGTACCAATGGGGAAGGGACTTTAAGGCAACCCCCCTGGACTGAAACCGGAGTGGCGGGGCCAGGTGTTCAAACTGGGGGCGGCTGGCGGTTTTGGAAGCACAAAGGGAAAAGATGTGTGGCAACCTGGAGACAAGGACTGGCAGTGCAGCTGAGGGGCTCACAACCCAGGACGCTGCACTTTATAGCAGCACAGACAGAAGCAGAGATAGTGTGGCCTGGAGAGCTCACTGAAGAACATACTGTGATCTCTCTGCTCAGAGGCAGAGGGTTGGAAATGATCTCATCTGCTCTGACTCTCGGAAGAGATGCAGAAAGCCACCAGGGAAAGACACCAGAGAACAAAAGCCCAAAAAACCCGTTTTCACTGAGCCCATCCCCACCAGAGGGGGCAGAGAAACTCTGCCCAAACAGGGTTGCCTGAGTAACAGTGCGGCAGGCCCCTCCCCCAGAAGACAGGCTGGAAAACAAGAGGCCAGCAACCGTAAGGTCCCTATAAAACAGGTGCACCTTGGTTGGGTTGTGGTCAATAATTTGGACTCTATACATTCCTTCAACCACCCATCAACAGAATGACTAGGAGGAGGAACCCCCAAAACAGAAAAGACTCAGAGACTATGACTTATGCCACAGATTTAAAAATGGATTCAGATATAACCAAGATGTTGGAGATGGAATTCAGGCTAGCAACTGTGAAGACAATAGCTAGAATGGAGAAATCAATTAATGACAACATAAAGTCTCTAAAGGGCAGAAATGAAAGCTGAATTGGCAGAACTTAAAAATGCTATCAGTGAGATCTAATCTAATCTAGATAATCTAACAGCTAGGGTAAATGAGGCAGAACGAATTGGTGATCTAGAAGACCAACGAATAGACAAGAAGGGAGAAGGCAAGGCCAGAGAAGAACAGCTCAAATTCCATGAAAATAGAATCAGAGAAATAAGTGACACCATGAAATGTTCCAATGTCAGAATTATTGGGATCCGGGAGGGGGTGGAGAGAGAGAGAGGAATAGGACATATATTTGAGCAAATCATAGATGAGAAGTTCCCTAATCTGGGGAATGAAACAAACATTCTTGTCCTAGAGGCAGAGAGGATCCCTCCCAAGATCAAGTAAAATAGGCCAACACTCCGACATGTAATGGTAAAACTCACAAATCTTAGAATCAAGGAAACCATCTTAAGGGCAGTTAGGGGGAAGAGATTCCTTATGTACAGAGGGAGGAACATCAGAATAATGTCAGACCTATCAACAGAGACCTGGCAAGCCAGAAAGGGTTTGCAAGACATATTCAGGGTACTAAACGAGAAGAACATGCAGCCAAGAATACTTTTTCCATCAAGGCTGTCATTTAGAATGGATGGAGAGATGCAGAGCTTCCAAGACCAGCAGAACCTGAAAGAATCTGTGGCCACTAAGCCAGCCATGCAAGAAATATGAAGGGGGGTTCTATAAAAGGAGAAAGACCCCAAGAGTGATCTACAACAGAAATTTACAGGGACAATCTAAAAAAACAACGTCTTCACAGGCAACATGATGACAATAAATTCATATCTTTCAATAATCACTCTCAACGTGAATGGCCTAAATGCTCCCTTAAAACAGCACAGGGTTGCAGATTGGATACAAAGACAGGACCCATCCATATGCTGTCTACAAGAGACTCATTTGGAACCTAAAGATACATCCAGACTGAAAGGGAAGGGATGGAGATCTATCTTCCATGCCAGCAGACCTCAAAAGAAAGCTGGGGTAGCAATTCTTACATCAGACAAATTAGATTTTAAGCTAAAGACTGTAGTTAGAGGC